>NC_143250.1:49386590-49689621 GCF_984573655.1 Nuphar pumila | reverse complement strand
ATTTTATTATCAAATTTTAGTATAATATCAACTATTGATTATTTTACCTCTTTAAAATACACTTTTGAGCATAAAAAAATCTTAATTGAATACATGTTCTCTATTGAGTAAACAATGATAAATACATCTAATGGTTCAGTTCAATAAAAAAAATACTTAGAAAGTATGATTTTTGGAGAGTTCCAACGGAAACCTAACAAAAAAAAGGGCAGTATCATCCCCTTCTTGTTTACATGTTATTTCATGCGCCCCAACTCAAATAAAAGATGTCACCGAAGGGGAATGCAGGAGTTGCATTCTTATTTAGAGAATCTTGGCTTCCGAAATATGACACCACATTAAGCAATATACAAATGCCAAGAATCAAGTGGGGCATGAAATCATATGATGACAAAGCAATTAGTAAACTAACAAAGGGGTCCCAATTTGATTCTTGCTAAGAGATATGCTGGCTTGTTGATAATGTTGAGTGATTGCTATCTGCACTCGCCAACCCTGTTGTAATTTCGATATATATTCTCCTAGGTAATACTACAAAGTCAGTAGTACGTTAGTACATTGATAATTAATAATCTCCACTGAGAAAAAGTGACACAATCCATCCTTTGAAGTGCACCTAAAAATCATTATTGCTTAAAACATGATTTACAAAGGATTATCACCTTGGCATCTTGGAAAACTTGTTAATCAGCACCATCATCCTAATCAAGATTCCTTTTGGAGATAAACTTGTTAATGTGGGAACAGCTGTATTGTTACCAATGGAAATTCTGTTCTTAGGCATCTGTGCTCAGGTATTTGTGATGATTACATAGCATTAATAACTAATGTGCTTATGTGGTGCGACATATGAATTAAGTTTCTAAGCATTTTTTAAAAGAAGCAAATAAACTATGAGTACATAGAAACTTCTAAAAGCATTGGCATTGGAAGGCTCCTTTTGCTCCTGTTTTGACACATGGAATCTTTAATTTTCCTTTTTCCTGCATTTTCCCAAAAGTGGATACTATAGCAAGCTGGACAATGCCGTTGAAATGTGCATTGTATGTCATCATAGGTTCTCTATGGTTGGAGAATATTCAACTAACAAGCCACCAAGTCCCTATTGCTCCCATGTGATTGAGAATGGGCATCCAGTAGAAGTGTATAACCAAAGAAGAAAGTGAAGAGGAAAAGTCACATCACATAACAAAAGGTGATTTTGTCATAGAAAATCTATCAAGATAAATGGGAGAGATATATACCAAGGATATGCTCCTTTGGTGCTATAGATCTGGGTTTATGATGATGGAAGTCATCATAAACCAACTAAAACAAATCTCAAGAATAGGTACGTAAGTAGTGATAAATTACCAAGAAAAATATAGAAACCACTCACCTAGGGGTGGGCATCGGCCCGGCCGCGTTTAGAGCTCAGCTCGCCAGGCTTTGAGTGTGGTCCGGCTCGGAGATGACCCGGTTCTTAACGGGCTCAGGTTTGAAGAGCAGCACATAACTAATTAGGTAAATAATAAATAATTAATAAGTTTTCATGTATGGATGTACCCAACTAATTATCTTTCTAGTTTTCATAAAATTAAAGCAACTAATTAGGTAAATAATAATAGTTATCTAGTTACTATAAAATTAATAATTTTTTAATTTTTATAAGCCCGGTAGCTAATGGCCCCATGCCTAAAACCTTGACCCAAACCCGGTTCATGGCGGGCTGGGTCGGGTTGGATCAACTGTCTGCCCGGCCCGTTGCCCAGCCCTACACTCACCTAGAAAAGATGGATTCCTTTTTAATTTTTTTATTCTTTCAGGCTAATACAGAATCATTACAGCACTCTATGCTTCACCCACTAGCTTCTTGTCTCACAAAACTATTATATTTAGTGAGGAAGAGTTTTCTTTCCAAAATAATGAACCCGGTTAAGGTCTTCAAAAGCTGCTCTTACCTAGGGCAAGAAAATGAGACAAGCTGCTCGTGGCCCGACTCGATCGTAATGAATTTTTTCAAACTCATAAAATAGGCTCCATAAGCCTCACATAAACAAAAGTTGTTGGCTTGGCTCAGCTAGTTATGTAGTAATTAATATATTTGAGTATTATGTAATGTGGCATTCCATAAATGATTGAAGTAGTTGGTTTGCAAACAATAGGATAATTTAAAGATAAAACCTATTTCTTCTAAGTATGAAACAATGTACTTTTTTGTAATTTCATTACTTCTAGATCTAAAAACTTTTTTTTCTTTTTTGTAAACAAGCCAACTCATGCTCGGTTTGTTTGGCTCTGACTTGCTATTTGCTTGAACTCCACTTAGCTCCAACAATAATGAGCCAATTTTGAAAACATAAAGTTTGCCTTTAGGGTATGCTTGATGGCTTGTCTAGAATTGACCAGAAAAGACAGAACATAACACTTGTCTTGTTCATTTTGTGACTACTGTACCAAGTTCAACGTTTGTTTGAATCATAATATGATGTTGTGTTTCAAATGTCTGTTGTTTGATGATGATGTGCGAACAACTTGGACAGGCATGGATAATGGGTCATATTACTTTGTTTTAAATTATATGACTCTATCCGCCCAACCATATGAGTGTTTTCACATGTTTATTATGGATTTTAACTTTGGATATAAATATCAAATTGGATCTAAAAACTAAAAAATATTTAAGATTTGGGTAATATAAAAAAAATAAGACTTGATATTTTTTATATATAAATGCTTTAATTAGTATCTTACTAGATCTAATTATGAAAGTTTATAAAAAAATTATGGATTTTAGCTCTAAATATAGATCTCAAACTAGATCAAAGTACGAAAAAATGTTTAAATTTTGGATAAATTGAGATAAAATAGAAATTCATAGTTTTTTATATACAAACCAAAAAGCCTAAAATGCATATTCATATTCGCTTTATATACAAACAAGAAACCAAAAATGCAAGAAAATAAATCATATTCATATTTTTATACCAAAAAGCAAAATCCAAGAAAAAAAGGACCTGTTGTAACTGAGTGTTCCACTCAGTCACTTAACCTGAGTTAATATCTTAAAATATCAAAAATACCGATTGTTTTTCCTTTTCCATTGTCCATATATATCATTCATCTTTTCCTATTATGCTTAATAAGAGGAGTTAAACCAGTTTCATTTGTTGCACAAAAAGAGCAAACATGTGTTTTTGTAGTTAAGGGCAAAATAAGAACTTGGTATATATATATATCTCAAAACGTCCAAAATGCTCTTCACTATTACCCTTTTTGCAATCCAGATCATTTTTCTCTCTATTGTGCTCAATAGGGTCATTTGTTGTTGGACTTAATGGATCTGGGTCCAACTCATTGGGTGATCCAGATTGACACCGTTAGTGGGTCATATAATGGGATGGTAGTGGGTGGGAGTTACGTGAATGTGAACAGACCACATTCACGTAACTCCTTCCACCCATTATATAAGGTGGTAGGCTGACATGAAAATGATGAGAGATTCATAGCAATTAGCCTACCCCAAATACCACATAAGGTTTACGTGGTATAGGGTCCTCCTGCTCACCGTCAGCCTAAGGCCTGGGCTCATCGTGGGCATCGACCGACTGAGAAAAATGCTGAATACCCTGCACGCGCACTCTATGGCAACTACATGTATGCTTTCTATGTTTGATTTTGCAGAAAACACCAATATTGGGTTATGGGTCCATGCCACGCTTCCGCTATGCGTGGGTGCGAGTTGTCCCTTTTAGCATTTTCTGGATTCAAGCCACGCATCGATATCGCTGACCGCATATCGTTGTGGGGTGACATGGGTCACCGATCATTCTGACAGTCTGTCGCAAACAACGACAGATGATGGCGATGCTGAATTCCCGACAGACTGTTGCCATGGGGTAACAACCTTCAACGGCGACAAAGCCATCTTATGAGGTGACCGCCTATCACTGTGGGGTGACTTTGGTCGCCGATCGACAACAACTATCGCTGTGGGGCAACTGCCATAGATGGTGACTGTCGCCATGGGCAATATGGTTCGTCGATGACCGGCCGATCATCGCTGGCATCATTAAACCCCCTTTACCCGTCTTCTCAGTTTACCTCTGCCGTTGAGCAAGGGGGTTCTTCGTCGCCGATGAACAACGACAGTTGAGTCACCATGGGGCGACAGACATTGGCAAGCGGCGATGGTTGCCATAAGGTGCTTCACATCCCTCACAATAGATCTGATTATATATATATATATATATATATATATATATATATATATATATATATATATATATATATATATATATATATATATATATATATATATATATATAAGGGGTTTAACCTGCGCCATTGGGTTGCAGGGAGGCTAACCAACATCGGGATTGTTACCTGGAGCATCACTGCAGATAGGAAGAAGGTGGCCCTTTCGTCGACCATTTTCCCCTCTACCGTCGGGCTGGATGGGGTCTAATGTCGTCGAAGAAACTGAGGGATGGTGGGGGGGTTCGCCGGATCGTCGGCTTACATCTGGCAAAGTACGACAACAAAGGTTTAAAAAAACCCTTTTTCTTTCCCTTTGTTTCCTTAGTTGTCGGAGTGCTTCGCCGGAGAGGGTTTGATCTTCGTTGGCGGCATGGATCCATGGCGCCTCGTCAGAGGTGCATCGTCGGGGGTAGGTGACCGTCGTCGGCTGGGCACCGATGTCAGTTATCGGCTGGGCACGGTGTCAGTCGCCATACGGTGACTTGGGTCACCGTGGGGCGACATGTCAGATGAAGGCCTTTCAGTTTCTCAAAAACTGAAAGAAGGTTCGCGATATATATTGTGTGCCCGGTCGGATAGGTATACCGACCCGGTAATGGACTCGATCCAGACCCATATGGGTGGATCGGGTCTGCCCGAAACTGGGTCATGTCGATCCCCAGACCAGATCCAAACCCATATGGTTACCGGGTCTGATCCAGTGAGGCCCAGGTCCTATGTGGATCGGATCTGACCCAGATCCTATTTTGGATTGGGATAGACTCAGATCCAATTTGGGTTTGGATCTTATCTGGATGACCCAGCCCCATAATGATATCGAGTCTGGGTCAGACCCGGGTAGACCGGGTCCTATTCGAATTGGGTCAAGTTCGGCCCGAGTCCAACCTGGGTTTAGATCAAACTGGGTCAGACCCGGGTCCACTTCGGATCGAGTCTAGTTTGGATCGGGTCCAACACATGTTCAGTTCAAATCAGATCCAACCCGAGTACATTTCAGACCGGGTTAGACCCTGATCCTATTTGAACTGGTTCAGACCCATGCTTCTGCAGGGTCCAGACACTATTTGGCATGAACTGGATCAAAAATTGATACCGCCCTTTTCAGGACCGGTTCAAAGCCGTTTTTGATCGGTTTCTTCTAGTTTTTCACCGGTTCTCAGATGCTAAGACCCTGTTTTCATAAATATATGAAGATACAAGGATTTTAGCATACAATTATAGGGTTTTATGAACTCTTGTACTTGGCACCAGTTCATAAGGTTCAGAGCCAGTTCAGACTCTTAGATGACTGGTTCAAGGCTGTTTCAGACCGATTTGGGGTATTTTTAGACTGATTCCTATTTGAGGACCCCGAGTTTTATCCATATGAGCATGTTTTTGTTATTTTTCATGCTTTATAAAGTGTTTATTGTATAGAAAGTATGACTTATGCATATTAATTTATGTGTTATACATTGATTAAGTTATGTATAAAATTTTTAAGCATGAATTATGACTAAATTCATGACAATTAGTTTATGCATATTAGTTAAAGCATGAACTTGTATTTTGTCATGAATATACATCCATTAAAATGTGTATATGGGCGTGCTCCATAATATGAATATATTTTTGGTAAAAGATCTTGATTGACCAATTTATGTAATCACCAAAGTGATATGAGTCATGTTGATTAAGGATTCTTTAGACCGTATTAAGATTCATTATTATGATTGTGTGTGAGTTTATGAAACATCGATTTTATTCAAAGGTAGGTTGTTGTGTTCTAAATTCACATAGGGTATAATAGTAGATGTGTATTCCAGCCCATGAAGCATATTCGTACCCAAATATACAATGTTGAATTACCTCTGGTTACATGATCTACTAGTTTCACTAACTGAAGTCAATTCCTTGAGAATTGAAGAGACGAAGCAACTATGAGTATTGTCATTTCTACCAAAGTGGAACGATAATGGCTCAACTATGCTTGTCTCAGAAAAAGTGAAAATAAAGAGGCTCACTTTTACCTTTTCATCACGAGTCTCGTCTAAGAAATAATAGTAATGTCTTTTCATTTTCATTCCTTGTTGTATCAAGTTCCTTTCTTATCGATGGTTCTAGTAATATCCTTCTTATAGATGGATCTAACTTTTCTGATTGAAAAAAAATTATGTTATTCACTTTGGGCTATATGGATCTAGATTTGGCCCTTAGAATTAATGAACCTCCCGCTCTTATAGAGCATAGTACAACCGATCAGAAGGCTGCCTCTGAGAAGTGGGAGCGCTCGAACAGACTTAGCCTGTTGCTTTTGCAATCTCGAGTGACTAAGAATATTTGAGGCGTCATTCCTCACTACAAGACAGTGAATGAATTTTCAGGATCCATTGAGGCTCAATTCATCACTTCTAATAAGGAAAGAACCAGTATGCTAATGTCCAAATTAGTGTCTATGAAATATTCTGGCGAGAGTCACATCCGACAACATATTTTGGAAATGAGGAATATTGTGACTCAACTAAATAACATGAAGTTTGTCATCTCTGACTCCTTCTTGGTCCATTTGATCTTAACCTCGTTACCTACTAAGTATGGACCCTTCAAAATCTCCTACAATACACATAATGATGAGTGGTCTTTTAATGACCTCTTGACTAAGTGTGTTGAAGAAGAGAAGAGATTGAAGGGTGAGAGGGTGTCAAGTGCACATATAGCTTCTCATAAGAATAAACAAAGGTCGAGGTCAAAGAAAAGCTCCTTCAAGAAGAAGAAGAAGAAGAATAAAGACACTGAAGAGAGTTCAAACTCTTAGGCAAAATCTAAATCTCAGTCAGGAAGCTTTTCTATAAAGTGTTTTTTCTGCAAGAAGAAGGGGCATAAGAAGATGAACTGTTTGAAGTATAAGAAGTGACTCAAAAATAAAGGCAATGAGTCATTTGTTTCTCATGAGTGCAATTTAATTCATGTTTTATTGCATAGTTGATGGATTGATTATGGTGCTACGGTACACATTGCCAACTCTTTGCAGGTATTTTTGAACAAGAGCGAACCAACAAAGTATGAAAAAAGCATCTTTTTAGGAAATAAGATGTGTTCACATGTCAAGAACGTTGGGACCTGCAGAATTGTGTTGGAGTCGGGATTCATATTGGGTTTGGTCGATATATTCTATGTTTCATCCTATAGTCAAAACCTGATTTCAATTTCAAAACATGATAAGTTTGATTTTGTATTTAAATTTAAAAATTCCAAGCTTATTATTATGAAAAAATCAATGAATATAGGTTTTGCATATATATATGATGGTTTATATCGATTAAGAACTAAATTTCAAATTTGAGAATCTCACTCCATTGAGAACATAATGATTGGCAATAAATGTAACATAAAGGATGATCAATCCTATCTGCCTTGGCATTGAAGGTTAGGACATATCTCTAAAGATAGAGTCCAAAGACTCGTGAAAGAGAGAATCCTTGGATCCCTTGATTTCATGAATATAGAATTATGTGTTGACTGTATAAAGGTTAAACAGTCTAACACATATAAGAAAGATGCCAAACACAACAATAAAAAGTTAAAGATAGTGCATACGGATGTTTGCGGTCCTTTTTTTACCGTATTATATCGATAAAAAATATTTTGTCACCTTTATAGACACTCATGGTATATATATCTCTACTTATTATTTGAAAAATCAGAAGTCTTTCAAGTTTTTAAGGACTTGAAAAAAGAAGTAGAGAAACAAACCGATGAAGTTATTAAGGTTGTCAGGTCTGATATAAGTGACAAATATTATGGTTATTTTATTAAGATGAGACAAAAGAAAGGGCCATTAGCGTAGTTTCTAAAAGAGAAAGGCATTGTACCTCAGTATACCATGCTTGGTAGTGTTTACCAGAATGATGTAGCTGAAAGAAGAAACTGTACGCTTAAAGAAATGGTTAGAACGATGTTGAATCACTCAAACATTTCTTTGACCTTGTAAGGTGAAGCTCTTAGGACATCAGTGCATATTTTGAACAAGGTTCCTACGAAGGCTATTCAAAAGACTTTTTACGAGTTATAGATAGGTAAGAAACCTTCTTTGTCATATATGTGCATATGAGGATGTCCGACAAAAGCTAAATTATATAACCCACATATAAAAGCCTTTGATCCTAGGACGACTAGTGGTTTCTTCATTAGTTATCTAGAAATGTCAAAGGGCTTTAGGCTTTATTGTCCATCTTATACACTACAGATAGTGGAAGCAGATAAAGCAAATTTTCTTGAAAATTATTCTGTTGGGATAGATGCATCTCAAAATATTGATTTTAAGAAAATACAAGATTCAGGTTTTACATCTACTAAGGATAAAGACCCAATTTTTTCTATCATTATCCATTTGGATAATGTAAAAGAAAGTTTGGTCGATGAACATCAATCCCAACTAGATCTGGTTGTTGATGAAGATATACAACGACAACAGGATACATAAGTTCTTTTTGAACCACCTATAGTATTTGTATGGCGGTCTACCAGGACCAAGAAGTCAGCTATCCATCCGGACTATGTGGTGTATTTACAAGAGTTGAATAGTTTCATAGACATTGATAAAAATCCATTCATATTTGCAAAAGCTATTAAAAGTGAAAGATCAACACATTGGATCAATACCATGAAAGAAGAGCTTGACTCTATGACAAAGAACCAAGTGTGAGATCTTGTACCTCGACCTGATGGAGTTAGACTTGTTGGTTGTAAATGGGTCTATAAGACCAAAATATACTCTAAAGGTTATGTGGAGATGTACAAGGCTAGGCTTGTTATAAAAGGTTTCACACAGATAGAGAGCATTGATTATAATGAGACTTTTTCTCATGTCTTAATTAAGAAATCATTGAGGATAATTATGACCCTCGTAGTTCATTTTGATTTAGAGCTACATTAGATGGATATGAAAAATTCCTTCATGAATGAAGATCTGGATGGGGAGGTATACATGTAACAACCTCCTGGTTTCAGTATATATGACTCGAATAACTTAGTTTGCAAGTTAAAGAAGTCAATTTATGGACTTAAAGAGGCCTCCTGCCAGTAGTATAAAAAGTTCAATCAAGTAATTATGAACTTTAGATTCATTGAAAATATTATTGATTAGTGCATTTACATAAAGACTAGTGGGAGTAAGTTCATAATTTTGGTTTTATATGTTGACGATATTCTCCTTGCAACTAATGATTTGAGTCTATTACATGAAACAAAAGATTTTTTTTTCTCTCATTTTCTTGCCACTTATGTCCTTGGAATCGAGATCTGTCATGATAGAACTATATGTGTCCTTGGCCTCTCTCAGAAATCCTATATCATTAAGGTTCTTAAAAGATATAGGATGGAAATTTGTTCTCCTAGTTCGGCACCCATAGTGAAAGGGGATAAATTGAACTTAAAGGATTGTCCTCAGGATGATATTACAAAGGCTCATATGGCAGTTGTCTCATATGCCTTGACAGTTGGGAGTTTGCAGTACGCACATACCAGCACTCGTCCTGATATAACATTTGCTATGGAAATGCTTAGTAGATATCAGTCAAATCTAGGCATTGTGCACTGAAAGGCAACGAAGAAGGTCTTACGCTATTTACAAAAAATGAAAGACTATATCTTGACCTATAGAAAAGCTGACCACCTTGAGGTCGTTGGATACTCTAATGTGAACTTAGGAGGGTGTATTGACAGTAGAAAATCCACTACTGGATACATTTTCTTACTAGAGGGTGGTGTTGTCTCATGAAAAAGTGGAAAGAAGTCTACCACTGATGCTCATACCATGGAGGCAGAATTTAGTGCTTTATACGAGACTTCCTCACAAGCTATTTGGATAAGAAACTTCATTATAGGTCTTGGTATTATGAACTCTATTGAGAGACCACTAAAGATCTTTTGTGACAATGAAGCAATCGTATTTTTTTAAATAACAACAAAAGCTCCGCCTTGTGTTGATACATGAAGTTAAAATACTTTGTTATTAAAGAAATGACTGAGAATCATCTGGTATGTATTGATACAATTGAGACAAAGAAAATTACTGCGACTCCCCTTACTAAAGGGCTAGCACCGGGATTGTATTCCCAACATGTAAAGGAGATGAGTCTTTTTTTTATTCTTTCTGATGTATGACAATACATTATGTGATCACATTTGTGTATATGAATTTAATTCTCTATAGCTTTGTAAATTGTTGATTTTGCATAAATGATCTCTCATATGGGTTAAAGAGAATAACATAATAACAATATTTAAAGGACCAATATAATAGGTAAGAGACTGACCTATTCATAAAGGTAATTTCAACATGCTAAAGCACTGAAAGTGAATTATAATGTAGTACATGAAAATATGATATTTCATAAAGGAGTGTTCATCTCCATGACTCATATGATTCATTCTTGTGATAAAGGGTAGCATGTCAACTTACATAAAGAATTAAATCGAGATAATAGTATAAACCTCGATTTAGTGCACTTTTGGTGTCAATGAGTCAAGTGGAAGAATGTTGAACATAGTGGATCTGGGTCCAACCCATTGGGTGACCCGGATTAACACCTTTAGTGAGCCATATAATAAGGTGGGAGTTACGTGAATGTGGAGAGACCACATTCACCTAACTGCTTCTTCCCCCCATTATATAAGGGGTAGGATGCCATGAAAATGATGAGAGATTCATAACAATTAGCCTACCCCAAATACCACATAAGGTTTAAGTGGTATAGGGTCATGCTCACTGTCGACCTAAGGCTTGGGCTCATCGTGGGCGTCGACCGGCTGAGAAGAATGCCAAATACCCTGCACGTGCACTCTATGGCAACTATAAGTATGTTTTTTGTGTTTGATTTTGCAGGAAATGCCAACATTTGCATCATTTTTATTTGTTTTTAAGGGCAATCATTTGTTTTTGTATGTAAGGGCAAAATATAAACTTTTTAAATTTTATGCATTTTCAACACATTTGAAAGTGAAAAAGATATAGGAAAAGTAATACAAAATGAAAAATCAATATAGTTTTTCCTACCCTCTCAAACGAGAGATTTTTTTTTTAGAGTTTTTTTAAAAAGTACTTATTTTGATAAGAAATATTCCTTCAAGCGGGTGGAGGAATGTTTTTAAGAAACTTTTGTGGGTTCGCTCTCTCTCCATTTCACCACCATCCATCTTCACCACCACCTCCTGGAACACTCCCCCCCCCCCCCCACCCCCCACCACACACACACACACACACAATGATTTTATACCATATGTCACCATCATCTATATATCTCACCACAACCACTACCACCCACCTCCCGAAAGACCATGCCGGAAAAGCTTCACCACCACCGTCACCAACCTCTTGAAAAACCGTGTGATTTTTCACCATCCATCTCATCACCACGACTAACACCCATCATCATCCACCTTTCGAAAAATCCTGCCGAAGAAGCTTCAGCAGTTTCTTGTGAAAGATGCATGAAACAAACTAACCCTTGACTAGTGGTATTTGTTTGATCATTGTCTGGAAAAGTTAGAACTATAACAAGAATTTCATAAACGGTAGTAGCTGATATGAAACCCTAAAAAAAGGTATAAAGAAAAGCTATACACGGTGCAGTCTCGTGTCTGGGATGTTGGGAGGTGCAAACTCAAGATGAAAGTAACCTTCTGTTTGTTGCATAAAGCGACTATTCTGAGCATTCAAACCTATGCTCTCATGATGATAGGTCGAATACTTCTCCGACTGCACCCATTTTTTACCTACAATTATTATTTTGAAAAGAAAAAAAAAATGCATGGTAAAGCTTTGTTACAGTTACTTGGCATAATCAAAACAAAAAGGGGCAAAACCACTGAATCCTCTCTCCATGTTTCTTTTATTGAGAAAAGGACCATTGAAGAAATAACTTACTTTCCAAGCCAATGCAATGAGGTAGCTGGATGGTTAGGTCGTGTTGTAACAATTAAGGGCTATGAGTTTGAATTCCATGAGAGTTTTGCCCCAGCTTGTTATTCAACAAAAACAAAAAAATTGGAAAGATTCAAACTGCACAATTTTGAGAAAGCACGTACACAAAAGAACACGTTTTATGTGGTTGGGTCTATCATGACCTACGTTCATAGAGACTCTCTCTACTTGATGCAAAAAAAAAAAAGAAGAGGAGGTGCACTTTATTTGTAGAAACAAGAGAGAGGTTCAATATAGGATTAAACTTCTCATTTGTACAATCAAGTCTATCAAGGACTCTACAATTACTTATCTTCTTTCAGTCATTCTTGTGTTGACTTTCATGATGGAGATGAGTCCTGCTGGATGTTTCACTTAAGAGAGACATCTTCTTATACAAGTATCAACATAAGACTCCTTGGTTTACTTCAAATTCTTGTTTCACTAGGATTCTTCACATGCGACTAGTATAGTTGTTTGACATGTATTAGCCGGACGCAGGTCCACTTAACAAAATCTTTACCTCTTAAGGACAAGCAATTGGGAAAAAATGGACAATGATGTAAATGACATTAATTTTTGGCACATTACCTTAACTAGCTGCCAATTAAAAAAATGTCAAACATGACCAAAAATTTTTTCTTGACAATTTTTGTTCTTTTATAGTGTTTTGGTTGAAATCATGGTGCCTGATTTTTTCATGCTATACTTACATGACTTCTGATTTTTTTCAAATTAAAACTTAAACCAAGATGCCTAATTTTTTAAAATGACAAAAAGGGCAAGTTCAGCAAGAAAACATAAATTGACTATGCTTGTCATATTTTCTTGGTAGTGACTAAAACATGAAACAATTGTGGGAGTGTGAAGCATGTTTCCTACTTGGATATAAATCACTAATTTTCGTTGATCCAACTTCATGGTAAGTTTGTGGGTGATTACAGGAAGATCAACCCCATGCCTGTAAGGTGGAGATTTGGGATTGTTAGTCCCAAACAATTTTTTTTTAAGGTAGTTATGTAATTTTATCTTTAACTCTTTATTATATCGAGCAACAACACTAGAAGACTCCATATAAAATTCATGCTCCTTATATTTTAAAGAGGCATCCTCCTTTGTATTGTATATTTCAATCGAATAGAGAAAAAGACTTAGTGGGGTCGCAAACGTAAGCAGTTGTCACCTAACCACGTAAAATCTTTGTTTTCGTGTGTAACTATTTTTTTCTCCTTTTGTTTTTTCGTGCTTGTTTCTTCGATCCACTGCATACTACCATGGAATGCAAGGACATAGCCACAGGCAATATACAAGAAAAATGATGTGGAAGAATTTGGATGATGTAAAACCAATAGTTCTAAAAAACCAGCTCAATTTTCTTGCATCCGGAAATGTTAGGATTTCTGTTAAAAAAGTTTCCATTATTCATTGCCTTGTAATTTGTTTTAAGGGCAAAATTAACTAAAAAAAACTTTTGCAATCATAATTAGTCCAAATGCGAAAATGTCTGTAGTTCGTAGCGTAAAAGAGAGGAAAGTGCAATTTAGCACTTTACCTCCAGTGGAATATTAAGCAAGGTTGTGTACTGCTGCTATATTTCAGATTTTCGAACGCCACTAATAGATTGATATAAGTCGAAGCATTTGTTCTTTAACAGTAGTCTCAAAAGTTGGTGATATTTTATTGTTTATTGGTTGAAAAAATATAAAAAATTAAAAGGAGGAAATCATGAGCGAGAGCGGCTCGTATAAAACGTTGGGTGACATTAGCAATATCACCAATTACAACCACTAACCCTGCCCCGGTCTTTATCACGAAGAGACAAGAAATTTGCATTTCTTATTTTTGCTACTCTCCTAAAAGCAAACCCACTATGACCACCCATGTCCTCCAAAGAACCACCCTTAAATCCTCAACACTTAGAAAAATGAATCAAGCATCTTTGAACTCCGTGAACTCACATGTTAATTAAAAAAAGTTGTTCATGTGAGAACCCTCATTGGTTCATCCACTGGCGGAGCCAGGGGTGGGCATGGGTGGGCGGTCGCCCACCCCAGAATTAGAAACCGGAAAAAAAAATATCTTCTGACTATGTTAAAGAAAGAATATGTGTCCATGTGTGTTTTCTTTTGACGATGGTAGTGCTAATCTTTTCCTTTAATTTTTTTACCTTATTGAACTGTGTAAAAACTGCAGAAGAGACGGGTTATTAGTTCGTGGGAGTTGGAGTTCTCTCTTGTGAATATTCAACAAAGATCTGTGTGTTTTTCCCCAGCTTCTTCTTTTGTCATTTGTTCTTTGTGAAACCGTGTAACCTACGTTTATGGGGGACCCGACTTCACTCATCCCTGTATCATCCTTTGTGGTCATAACTCCCTCTGGGATCTCATTGGTACTAAGTTGTTTTGATCAATCTGGCCCTATCGATGGGTTCAACACGGTTGATTTAATAGAAATCAATCTTTTGATAGTGTTCTTTAACAAAAAAAAACATGATTTTCAATTTATTTTGACAGTGTTCTTTAACAAAAAAAAAAAACATGTTTTTATTAATGGTTATTGATTTTTGAATCAACAAAAAGTCCTTGTCTATTCAAATGCTGATCTTCACTAAATGGATGATGTAGATCACATACACAGAGTCCAATTTGATGAAAACAACTTGCATCGGTGAGGTCCTAATCACAGGAATGGCGATATGGATGACCGGAACCTAAATCTGGTTATGGGTGCCATGCAAAACACTATGCTTGCTTCACTATATGGAGGAAAAGAGGGATTGAAAGTGTGTTGTAGCCTGACCACGGGCAAGCCGATGCCATGAAGGCCCTCAATGATGAAACCAGATAGTACCATCAACTTGATGGCCATCGCCTTCTCCGGCCAGGGAGGCCACTTCTAGAAGAGCATGTCAGATCTATCAGGCACAACCAGAATTTCTTCTGACGATGGGTGGACAAAAAATTTCTGGCTCCGCCACTGGTCCGAATAAATGGATTGTCCTTCAAGACCATAGCAGTGTCCCCAAGACCCGAAGTCTGCCCACCCAACGAAAAACTTCTGGCTCCGCCACTGGGTTCATCTCCCATTTTGAAGTTTTAATTGTTTTGCTTTCAATGGAGATAAGTGGATGTCTACTATTTGAGAAAATTGCTTTAATAATTGACTAAATTACAAATGACAACTGATATCAACTAACTTTTCAGTTAGTCTTTAATAATTGACTAAATTACAAAAGGCAGCCATGCATCTTTGAGTCAAAACTTGATTAAAATAACCTTAATATTTATTTCTTTAACAAAAGAATATAAGATGGCCTATTTTACCAATGAAATATATATATATATATATATATATATATATATATATATATATATATATATATATATTGTAAACTTGTAGCATTTAAAACGCATTAACAAAAGCAGGTGATTGAATGGAAGAAACTAAAAGTTGTGAACTTTTCTATATGTATCTGAAAGTTTGGGCAGTTTTTGCAATTTATCAATGATAGGGGGGCTTAGCGTGGTTGGTTGGAACTGCCAGTGCAAGTCTTCTTGTTGTGGTGGGACGTTGCAGGTTCAAAACCCAGTGGTACAGTTGAATAACTGGTGGGTCTGCCTAAACCCTGCTTGCCTTTCAAAAACAAAAAATCAATGATCATAGAGTGAGTTACAAAACACGGTCTCCGCAGTCTGCCACCTGTAAAGCTTTCAGCGTTTTCTCTCCAAAATGGCCTTTGCCTTTTCCAATTAGGTCTAAACATGCCCTTAATTTGAATAATTGGGGCCGATGGAATGACAGAAACCCAATTGTGGGTCAACATAACATACATTAGCCTTCCGTTGGTGTTGACATGGGCTTCATACACTTGGTTAGGTGGGTCAGCTTAAGACATTCAAATTGAAGGCTGTACAAGTTAGGTACCAGAGGTGTCGAAGCCAACAAGAAACCATCTTCGATGGACATGGGAGGGGAGTGCTCACAACAGGGCTACGGTCAACATGGCACTTCTCGGTTTTGTGCCATGGCTGTTAATGGGTCAGATCCTACACCGGGTCCATTAACCGAGATGTCAATCAGTATTTCTTGGCTAGGACCAGGTTCGACATTTGCTTGCAACAGATAATGTATGAGTCCAGATCAAGTATAAAGCCATGGATTAATTAGTTCATCCTATGTAACAAGGACACGGCTAAAAGGACACAAAACATGTTATTTTTAAAATAGTAAACAATGGGATACTACATAAGTGCAAGTTGAAGCAAGTATAGTTACGGATCCAAAGAATTTGGACCCAGTTTGCAAATCCTATGTACCTTACCTTTGACGGGTTTTATATCTTTCTTTTTTTTTTAATAGAAAAGCTGGGGTTATAAGCAGACTCCTACACGTTATACAACCATACCAATGGGATTTGAACTTAGCAACATCCCAACACAAGGTGGCGTGCACTCACTGCTCCTACCAGACAACCGGAGCCCTTGTTGGTTTGAAGGTTTATATCCACACAAATCCGCGAGCAGGTTATATGTTCTCCCCCGAAGAGGGCAATTAGCTACATCTTGTGTTCGGGGATCCCAATGAGCACCACGTATTTAAGCATGTGTGTCTCGTATCCCCATGTTTGTCAGCATTAATTAGCGTTTGAGTTTGATGCGATTGCAAAAACTTAAGTACCCTCTCCTCCATTGGTGCCAAAAAAAATGACGATTCTAGAAAAAGAGTGGTTGTAAAGACTTAAGTGCCCCGAAGATGATTATTTAAGACTCAGACTCTGCACTGCAGGATTATCCGAGAAAAAAATCTCCCCTGAAGGAGGCCATGAACATCAACCCTCTCTCTCTCTCTCTCTCTCTCTCTCTCTCTCTCTCTCTCTTTCTCTTCTCTTTCTGTTTCTGTGCACATCCAGCAGAAGATCCTACATTTCTCCATCAAGCACCGACTGACCTGCACATTGACTATTGTGGAACCTGATTCAGAGTTTTTACCCTTACATGAGGAGGGTTTGGGAGCTCCTCCCAGCGTGGGTAGCATCATTCAACTAAATGAGTTGTGAATCCTGATTCAGAGTTTTTACCCTTACAAGAAGGGGGCTCCTCCCAGCGTGGGTAGCATCATTCAACTTGAAGAGTTGTGAAGTCTGATTAAGAGTTTTTACCCTTACAGAAGGGGGGGTCTGAAGGCTCCTCCCAGCGTGAGTAGCATCATTTAACTTGATGAGTTGTGAAGCTTAATTCCGAGTTTTTGCCCTTACAGGAGGAGGGTTTGGGGGCTCCTCGCAGCATGGGTAGCATCATTCAACTTGATGAGTTGTGGAGCCTGATTTAGAGTTTTTGCCCTTAATTACAGGAGGGGGGTCCAGGGGCTCTCTCTCGGTGCGGGTCCCGCTGCGTGGTCAGTGGGCGGGTCCAGAGGGGCCGCCCTTGGCAGGGGCTCGGGAGGCAGCACCCCCCGGACCAAAATTTTTTGGGGTCTTGTATAATTTTTTTATTTTCTTTCCCTCTTTTAACTATAAAAAAAGAGCAATAAAGCGTTTTGTTTAATCGTGGGGCTCATGTTTCCTTCGGTTGTTTCTTGCTCGAGGTTTTCGTAACACCCCTTCCCACGATTTTTCTATTTTTCTTTTTGTTTCTTTTCCACAATTTTTTCAATGACTCCGCTACAACGATTTTTAGTGTTGTCGGGTCTCCAACGTGCCCCACAACGATTTATAGTGTTGTCCGGTCTTCTAATAGCGATTTGTAGTATTGTCGGACCTTTCTACAATGATTTGTAGTGTTTTCGGGTCTTCAACGAGCCCCACAACTATTTATAGTGTTATTCGGCCTTCCAACATCGATTTGTATTATTGTCGGGCTTTTCTACAATAATTTATAGTGTTTTCGGGTCTCCAACAAGCCCAACAACGATTTATAGTGTTATCCGGTCTTCCAATAGCTATTTGTAGTGTCTTCCGTAAATCACTATAACGATTTGTAGTGTTTTTGGGTCTCGATCGAGCCCTACAGTGATTTATAGTGTTGTTGGATCTCACTATAGCAATTTGTAGTGTCTTCCACAAATCACTATAGCGATTTGTAGTGTTATTCAGTAAGCAAATCGCTGTAAATCGCTACCCGAATTAGGACCAACTTGTTAGGGCCATATCTCCCTAACTGGAGATCATATTCTAAATCCGTAAAAAGTAGTGTCTTTGTTATTGAGTCTAGTTTATTCTTGTAAATTTTTAGCGATTTCTATTACCATTTCATTTCTCATTTTAACTAAAAACCAGACCCTTATTATTCTATGTTGTGCAACTCAAATAACATAGAATAATAGGGGTCTGGTTTTTAGTTAAAATGGAGAATAAAATGACCATAGTTGTTCAGAGAAGATTATCATGAGATAGATTATCATGACAATACACATAATAAAAGTGTAGGCACTGAGAATGTACATGAAAGTACACTTGACTATGTTACGACAATGAAGCCATACATGATACTTCAAGTACAAGGTTTTGATGATGAGCAAGTGAAATCAACTGTATTTCAGCTAAGGCTATGAAGAAATTGAAGAATTCAGTGAAGAATCTTTGAAAACTAGTGTGCAAATGTTTAATTCATTAAAAGTCTTAGATTCTTGTAAGAGCCTTACTTAGAGTGCATGTTAAGGTTGCATTTCACCTTAAAAGTCTTTAGAAAAACTTTTCTAAAAAGAACCCTTATGAAATTTTTTTTGAAAACTCTTTTCTTAAATTTTCATGTTTATTAGTCGACCAATAGACTTATCAGTCGACTAATCCTTTCGCGCCATATTTTCTAAAAAGTCATTTTTGTCAAATTAGTCGACCGAAGGTTTTATCAGTCGACTGGACAGAATGTCTGTTTTCTGGAAAATTAGCAGCAGTCGACTAATGGTTTTTCAGTCAACTGAACAGAACATGTGTTTTCTGAAAAAATTTAGCAGCAGTCGACTAATGCTTTTTATCAGTCGACCGAACAGAATGTTTGTTTTTCAGAAGATTTTAGCAGCAGTCAACTAAAAGGTTTTTCAGTCTACTGATGATATTATCAGTCGACTAACTTTTCTCAAGTCGACTAAGTTTCAAAAGTTCAGATTTTCAAACGGCTCGATTAACAGATCAATCGACCGACGATAACGGTCAATCTACTAATAACTAACTATTAGTCGACTAATTGATGTTTCAGTCGACTAATTTTGTCGTTTTCCTGAAACTTCAAAAAGGCGTATCTTTTCATTTTTCAAACATTTTGATCGTTCGAAATGGACAGTTTTGACACCCTTTCATACTCTCAACGTATGAAAACTTTCAGCTATAAATATGAGTGCATTCTACACTCAAATATCAAAAAAAAAAATTCAATAGAATTATATTGAATTACTTCTTGCTTTTCACTCCTATTCATTCAAGTATTTGTTTTCTCTCATGTGATATTTTAACTTCAGTTTTTCACTCAAATCACTTTGAGAGATAGTGAATTCGTGAGTAGAGTATTTCAACAACCTTAAAAGCCAATTGCATCTCATTTGCATTCAAAAGGAAGGCTCATAGGTTGTTTTGTAAGTTGTTACTTATTTTCTGTAAAAAGGACTCCTTGGTGTAAAGGAGTTGTTTGCTTTCAGTAGGGTTGTTACTGAAAGTGGGACCAGTTATGGTCTGTGTGATCTTGTAGTTTACAAGGTTGATAGTGGATAATCTCAAGCGAGTTTTGCTTGGGGACTGGATGTAGGTCGGGTTAGACCGAACCAGGATAAAATCTTGTGTTCTTTGTGTGTTTGCTTTGAGATTTGCAAAATCATTCTATATTCCGCAGACAAATTTTTAAAAGCACTATTCACCCCCCCTCTAGTGCTCATTGCCTCGATCCTAGTGCACTTTCATTTGGTATCAGAGCACAGGTTTGCTATTACTTTGATTTGACCATCATCTAGCATGACAACTACAACATCTCAACACAAAGAAGGAAGCTCCTCTGTTCGTCCTCCTCTCTTCGACAGAACAAACTATGGATACTGGAAAGTAAGAATGACAATATTCTTGCAATCCATGGATCTCAATATCTGGAGAGTTGTTTCAGAAAAGTACCAAACTCCATCAACTGATTTCAGCCGATGGACAGATGATGAAAAGAAGACTGCTTCACTGAATGCCAAAGCCATGAATGCATCATATTGTGGCGTTGACAAGGTAGAATTCAATCGCATCTCTCAATGCTCTATAGCAAATGAAATTTGGCATACTCTTCTAGTAACTCACGAAGGTACGTCAAAGGTAAAGGAATCTAAAATTGCTTCTTTAGTTCATAAATTTGAATTGTTCAAAATGAAGCAAAATGAATCTATATCGGATATGGTAACTAGAATGACCGATATAACTAACACTTTGAAATCCCTTGGAAAAGAATATTCACAAGTGAATTTAGTCAGAAAGATTCTAAGGTGTTTAACTCCTGAATGGGAGAGAAAAACCATTGCTATTGAAGAAGCAAATGATCTCAATACTCTCACTCTTGAAGACTTAGTTGGTAACCTAATGGCATATGAGGTTCAACTTCAAGACAGACAAGAAGAAGAGCCTAAGAAGAAATCTCTTGCTTTTAAGGCTACTTCTGACTCAGAAAATTCAGAAGAAGATGAAAATGAAAATATTGCCCTCATCACAAGGCAATTTAGAAGATTCATCAAAAAGGAAAGATTTCAAAGAAAGATAAAGAAAGCAGATTCTTCCATTCCCAATGAAGTCAAGTGCTTTAACTGCAAAAAGGCAGGACATATCAAGAAAGATTGTGCTCTTCTCAAAATCAAGCCCAAGGACCAATTCAAGAAGAAAAAGGCATTTCAAGCATGTTGGGATGATAGTGACTCCTCTTCCGATGAAGAATCAAATGAAGAAGTCGCCAACATGTGTTTTGTAGCACAAGAAGATTCGGTAAGTCAATTTGACTATAATGAGTTATTTAAAGCATTTAATGATTTATATGCTAAATTTAAGAGTCTTAGTTCTAAAAATAAAGAGTTAAAAACTGAAAATTTAACTCTTGACTCTCAAAATAAAGTGTTACTTCAAGAAATAGAAGATCTCAAGAAGGAAAATTCTTGCCAAGCACTTGAGATAAAAGAAATTGGAGTTATAACCAATCTCTTACAAAAAGAAATATCTAGTCTTAAAGAAAAGTCAAATGATCTTCTTTCTATAGTGACCAAATTCACAAATGGTCAAGAGAATCTATAAAAACTTCTTGGTTCTCAAAGATGCTCGGTTAATAAAACCGGATTGGGATATAGCTTCTTTGATACTCAAAATAGACCAAACTATGTGGTGAAAAATCAAAGACATTATTCTCAACCTTTTGTTCATAAAACTAAACTTTCTAGTTCTAATAGACATGCATCTAGATATGATTATTCTGGACATGTTTATTCTAAATCCTTTTATAGAAAGAATATTTATTATCAAAGGAAACCAAAATCCAAATGGATATGGGTTCTTAAGACTAACTCTCATGGAATTGAAAATAGAAAGGGGTCAAATGCTCTGTTTTCTGATTTTGTTGTAGGTACACAACATAAGGAGTAAATGGATATTGGACAGCGGTTGTTCCAAACATATGACTGGAAGGCCAGAGTTATTTTTCACCCTCCAAAATAAGGATGGAGGAACCGTCACCTTTGGTGACAATAACAAGGGAAAAGTGATAGGTATTGGTAATCCAAAATTGCCCTTGATAGAAAATGTTCTTTTAGTAGATGGTTTAATGCATAATTTAATATCTATCAGTCAATTATGTGATAAAGGTTTTCATGTTTCTTTTAAAAATGATTTATGCTTAATTTCTGATTTTCAATCTAAAAAGATCATTTTTAAAGGTAAAAGAAGAAACAATGTGTATGAACTATATCTAGATGAATTACCCTCTTTTAATGAAAAATGTCTTATTGTTTCAAATGAAATTCAATGGTTATGGCACAAGAGACTTGGACATGTTAACTTTAAAATTATTTCAAAATTATCCAAGAATGATCTTGTAAGAGGCCTACCTAGAATACCATATAAAAAGGATCACTTATGTGATGCTTGTCAAAGAGGTAAACAAATCAAGAGTTCTTTTAAAGCAAAAGATATAGTTTCAACAAAACGTCCTCTTGAACTTTTACATTTAGATCTGTTTGGACCATCTAGAATTCAAAGTTTGAATGGTAGCAAGTATGCTTTTGTTATAATAGATGATTATTCTCGGTTTACATGGGTGATTTTTCTAAAAAGTAAAAATGATGCTTTTTCAGAATTTTCTAAACTTTGTAGAAGAATTACAAATGAAAAATCTACATCCATTATTAAAATTCGTAGTGATCATGGTGGTGAATTTGAAAATGAATCTTTTCTAAAGTTTTGTGATTTACATGGTATATCTCACAACTTTGCTTTTCCTAGAGCGGCTCCACAAAATGGAGTTGTTGAAAGAAAGAATAGAACTTTGCAAGAATGTGCTAGAACCATGCCTCAAGATAAAAATTTACCAAAATACTTTTGGGCTGAAGCAATTAATACAGCATGTTATGTTCTAAACCGTGTTCTTATTCGACCAATTTTACATAAAGCATGTTTTGAATTGTATTATGATCGTATACTTTTGGGCTCATAGGTTGTTTTGTAAGTTGTTACTTATTTTCTGTAAAAAGAAGGACTCCTTGGTGTAAAGGAGTTGTTTGCTTTCAGTAGAGTTGTTACTGAAAGTAGGACCAGTTATGGTCTGTGTGATCTTGTAGTTTACAAGGTTGATAGTGGATAATCTCAAGCGGGTTTTGCTTGGGGACTGGATGTAGGTCGGGTTAGACCGAACCAGGATAAAATCTTGTGTTCTTTGTGTGTTTGCTTTGAGATTTGCAAAATCATTCTATATTCCGCAGACAAATTTTTAAAAGCACTATTCACCCCCCTCTAGTGCTCGTTGCCTCGATCCTAGTGCACTTTCAGACTATGTTCCGGTAGAAGGAATGCAGTTTAATAATAAGGAAGCTGTATATAAATTTTACAATTCGAGTAGCGATTTGCTTACTGAATAACACTACAAATCGCTATAGTGATTTGCGGAAGACACTACAAATCGCTATAGTGAGATCCAACAACACTATAAATCGCTGTGGGGCTCGTTGGAGAACCAAAAAATACTACAAATCGCTATAATGATTTGCGGAAGACACTACAAATCGTTGTTGAAAGGTCGAATAACACCATAAATCATTGTGGGGCTTGTTGGAGACCCGAAAATACTACAAATCACTGTAGAAAGGCCCAATAATACTACAAATTGTTATTAAAAGACCAGACAACACTATAAATCACTGTGGGGCTCGTTGGAGACCAAAAAATACTACAAATCACTATAGTGATTTATGAAAGACACTACAAATCGCTGTTGAAAGGTCAGATAACACTATAAATCGTTGCGGGGCTCGTTGGAGACCCAAAAACACTATAAATTGCTATAGGAAAGCCCAATAATACTACAAATTACTATTGGAAGGTCGAATAACACTATAAATCATTGTGGAGCTCGTTGGAGACCCGAAAACACTACAAATCGCTGTAAGAAGGCTCGACAATACTACAAATCGTTGTTGAAAGACCAGACAACACTATAAATCGTTGTGAGGCTCATTGGAGACCCGACAACACTAAAAATCATTGTAGGGGAGTCATTGAAAAAATCATGAGAAAGAAACAGAAAAAGAAAAATAGAAAAATCGTGGGAAGGGTTGTTACAAAAACCTTGAGCAAGAAACAACTAAAGGAAACATGAGCCCCACGATTAAACAAAACGCTTTATTGCTCTTTTTCAATAGTTAAAAGAGGGAAAGAAAATAAAAAAATTATACAAGACCCCCAAAAATTTTGGTCCGGGGGGCGCTGCCCCCCGCCCGCTGACCGCGCAGCAGGACCCGCACCGGAGGAGAGCCCCCGGACTCCCCTTCTGTAAGCACAAAAACTCTAAATCAGGGTCTACAACTCATCAAGTTGAATGATGCTACCCACGCTGAGAGGAGCCCCCAAACCCCCTCCTGTAAGGGCAAAAACTCTAAATCAAGCTCCACAACTCATCAAGTTGAACGATGCTACAGTCAATGTGCAGGTCAGTCGGTGTTTGATGGAGCAATGTAGGATCGTCTGCTGGATGTGCATAGAAGTTGAAATTAGAGAAGGGAGAGAGAGTGCGAGGGTTGATGTTCATGGCCTTCTCCAGGGGTAACTCTTTGTCTCCCTTAATACAGTGTTTCACAAAGAAGGAAGAAGAAGAAGATGACGACGAAAAGTTCAAACGAAAAAAAAAGAAAGAATGTTTCAGGTTTATTTCGTTGTTTGGACTTTGAAGATTTAACATCATCCTCGACTTTCTTAATGGAGGATATTTTTATCCTTTTTTCGAACCATCGTTTTCCTTTTTTTAATGGACATTTTGTCATTTTCTCCAACCGTTGTTTTATGACGAGAATAGCAAGAAAGGGTACTTAAGTCTTTGCAATAACACCAGACTTCGATGCTAACTGATGCTGACAAACATGAGGATACAAGCCCCATGTGCTTACATACGTGGCGCTCATTGAGACCCCTCGAACACGCGATGTAGCTAACGGCCGTCTCCAGCACGTGCAGCACAACTGTCGTTTTTTTTTTTTTTAAGTCAGGCAGGGGTTAGGCAGACCACTGCCAGTTATACATGTATACCAGTGGCGGAGCCAGGGGTGGGCATGGGTGGGCGGTCGCCCACCCCAGAATTAGAAACCGAGTCGAAATATGATATGACTCGGGTCTTCTTCTTCGTTCCCCACGATTTGGAGGTTGCATTCTTTCCTTGCGAATGCTTGTCGAAGAAGATCAGAGCAGGGTCGTGCAGGAGTGGAGATCACGCCTCCCTGCGATACAGAGTTGCTCTGCCTCGATGCTGTGGCCAGGACCGTCCCCTCCGAGAGAGAGCTGAGGAGGCACCTCAGTTGGAAGACCTTCGGCTTGCTGCTGGATCACCACCGAGAAGGAGGTGGCTCAACTACCGAAACAGGCTTTCGATCTCGATGTATGATCTTCACCACCATGGAAGCTTCGTGCCACTGTGCCACCGACAGAGGTAGATGATCACCATCCGAAGTCTGCCCACCCAACAAAAAACTTCTGGCTCCGCCACTGATGTATACCATTGAGTTTTAAACCTGCAACGTCCCAACACAATGTGATGTGCACTAGCTGCTTCTGTAGACAAATGGAGCCCCGTTGGTACAGCTGTCCTTTTTTTTTTGTTAAGGTAGAAAACATGTGTTTGATGTTGCCGGCGAAGTTTCCCCACTGGAACTTTCAGTTTTCAGTAGGCTCTCATGCACCATCGAACGCAAAAGAAAATTTTCCCCAATCTTTGCACCGTTCTGAGGGGATAATCTCTCTAAAAAGCATGAAAAAAGTAGCATAGAGGACCACATCTTTTTCCCTAGATAAGTTTATCCCTGTAGACAAGCTTATCCAGGGTGTCAATCACACACAATTGTGTCCTCAGACTTCCATCCCACTTGGGCCTCATGTCCCACATCAAATGGAGGATTGTGGTGTCCTGCCAAACCGGGAAGCAAATGGGATGTGAACGGTTCGGATTCGGGTCAGATGTAGTCAAATACCACCATGTCGGACAAATAAGATGTTGACTAAGAAGATTTGAATTTGGATAATGAAAAAATCACACCCAATCTAGTTTTTTACATGGATTCAGATGTCCATCAAATCCAGATATTCATCAGATTTGGCATTCAGAAACCAATAACCACATCCAATTATAATAGGATATGGTTTTGGCTTACCAAATTCAACTAAACATAGTGGCGATGTTTGGAAACTGCCTCTTGGGTTGAAAAAGTGGATTCCATAATGGTTATGGATTTAGCAAATCCTCAAGTTTGTTTGGGAGCACTCTTTAGAATCCACCTCACTTCGATAGTTGGGAACTTGGGATGCAGCTTTTACCCTAATAAATGAACTGTGAAGGTCACAAGTGCGCGACCATGGGGAGTATAACGGATGTATCATTTTGCAATTACCACTTCATCCTGGTGGTAGCTGCAAGGAATTGAGACCCAAGGAGTTTGGCGTAGTGGGATGGGGGCCTACACCGATTGATGTGCAGTTTAGGTTCAAATCTCATGGGCGTCACCCTCTGCGCTTGGCGACTCCTTAGCTAGAGTCGAGAGGTAAGCTCCCGGAGTTTTACGCCATGGACAGAGACCATAAGTACGATAATTGTTTTGTATTGGTCCGAAAATAATAAAAAAATATTGTGTCAATCATAATGTGATACTATTGAAACCATCAAAATAATATTAAAAATAAATTTTAGTATTTTTTTTACATTTATTAAAAAAATAGCCGATTCAGGGTGAAGCATATCGAATTTCTGCCGGTATGACATGTACCGGCCGATACTGATAACATTGGATTCCACCGGTGACCTTCGATGGTCACTTTGCAAATAGAGCCTAAAATCTGATCCATTGGCATCACTGGATGAAAGTGTTATTCGCTACCCCTTCTCTAACTGCTTCCTGCAATTCAAGCATCGGCCCCTTAAAATGGCAATTTTTGTCACTGAATTTTTTTGTGAGATTTTAAAATTTTATGTTTGTTGCACTTTTAACCAAAAATCTAAAAAAAAAATACATATTCAGCAAGCAAATAAACAGAAAATAATGTGAAAAACAAATTAAATGTGTTTTCTCAGAGATTTGACTGTTTTAAAGCACTTGATAAAAACATCTCTCTCTTTTAGTGATATTTTCAAAGTACAATAGAATGCTTTTTTTTGTGGCCAAGAATCCTCCTGGATCTTAATGGGCCTGCCTGCCTGTGAGGTAAACTCCAGGTGGGTTCACCGACACCCATGCCCTTAAAGGCACCTCCACACCCGGAGAAAATCTAACGGTCAGCATCTTCTCCCCCAGTCAACGGGATGCTTATTAGAGAGCAGTAATTCTCCATTTGTTTTCTCTGTTTGGAAACTGATAGTCGGATGTAAATTATGCATTTGAAAAAGTGACAGTTGTCACTGGATTTTGACAGCTACCGCAAGGTAGCTATCAATCCCATTTTTTAGTGTAAATACAAAGCAGAGAAGACCTCACTTCCCATTCATGGCTCTATTCTAAAGTTGTAGCTGGGATGAAAGTTAATGCAATTGGTAAAAAACTTGGTCAAATTAAAACGGTAGTAGATGTTTGGAAACTGGTAATTGAGATGGGCGTTTATGCATTTGGGATGAAATGTGAGTTACTTTCTACTTTCTGCTTCTTAGCCTGGTTAGGGTTTGGCTTAAACGGGTTCGTGTCGTAAACGGGTCGACATGCCTAACCCGTTTATTAAATGGGTCATGTTCGTATGCCAACCCGCCAACCCATTTGACCTGTTTAATAAATGGGTTAGACGGGCGGGTCAACCCGTTTACACGAACCTGTCAACCCGCAACCCGTTTATATATATATTAACTTATCTAACCTTAACTCCTATTTGACCAATAGTCCGAACCAAACCAAATCGTAAACAAAAATGTCTATGTTAACCCATTTAATAAACGGGTCACCGTGTCGTGTAATCGTGTTGTGTCGACCCGAACCGTTTATTAAACGGGTTAACCGTGTCGTGTTGGGTTACCCATTTAATAAATGGGTCGTGTTTGTGTTTGCCACATCCAATCGTCTTCGTGTTGAGGTATTCTGACCGGCCAACCCGACCAGATTGCCACCCCTAGTGGTAGCTATCAAATCCAAGATTTAGTGTATATGCTACCCTTTCAAGTGCATAATCTTCATCCGACTACCGCGTCCAGGTGATAAGTGGAAAGTGAAACTGGAGTCACCACTTTCCACTCTAGTTATATTATTTTCCCACTTTAGTTTTTATTTTGTTTGTTTGTAAATTTTTATTTTTTTTATTTAAAACTAAATTTTATCGATAGTTTGCAGATAAATTTGTGAAAAAATAGAAAATTAATTTTTTCAAGAGAAAATGTGCACTTATATTTTTTCCTGTTTTAAATTTTTATATCTATTCACCCACCGATTGCATGGAAACTATGGAAATTTGATAATTGGATTGGTAAAAGGTCACACCATGTTAGGTGAGGTTAGGGGTAGTAGACATGGGCCCAGGTACTCGATGGCCCATGAGCCAGGGTGGGTTAGGTTTGGGTCTGAAATTACAGTTCATTGAACCGGGTAAAATGTTCCTTTTCGACAAAACCCAGATCCAATCAGCCAAAAACCTGCTCACAATATTGTAACCAAGCAAGTCTTAGTTTGGTCAGAGGAACACAAAGGAATGACCCATACCAGCTGGATTATTGCTCTTATGGTATATAATTCTTTATTTTTTTTTATGACAAGAAACCTTCACTGAAAACCAGGCCACTTAATGGACCCAACCCTCAAACCCTAGGTGGGACCCACGACTATCCTGCCTTACGTGGTTTACCTTTGAAAGCTATAGACACACCCGTGTGTCTACAGAGTTTGATCCAGGATCTGACGCATTCATCTCAACCATCATGTTGGGCGACCGCCACAGTGGCTGATATATAAATATTTAAGCATCATAAATTAGGTTACATATTTGCTACAAACGATTGTACTAAAAATCTAGATGAGATCTCATGATGCAAGTTATTTTAGTATATGTGTTTTAGCATGACTGATTTATTGAGAATCTACCTTTGGATCATGTTTTTTCAATGAGAAAACATTTTTTTAGTCAGAAAATTTTAGTGCTCTTACGGCCGTTGATTTTTCCATCGGGGTAAAAGCCTATGCACACATTAGATCCCGACGATCCAAAAGTTGGTCGCCATAAAAGGGGGCATGCAGATCAGGTTAGATTTGGTAAAAGAAAAGCAAAATTGTTAAGTCTATTGTAGTTACAATTGATTGTAGCAAATACATGTCTCATAAGTCCTTTGAAAATATTTATCAGAAGTTATTTATCGTGTTAATATCGCAATAAAAAACGTGATACGTTCAACATAAATGATACTTTATAAATATCGCATTCTTGGGCAATATAAAGATACTCTGGGCACGCTCCCCATCCCATGGTCGTATTCACATAACGAAATTACTGAATTGCCCTTTAAATAATTCACGGTATCTTCCCCATCATCGATATACAGCCATTAAAAACCGAACGTCATTACATAATTTTTTAAAGGCCATTTTAGTCAACTCCTAACTTGAGGACACACCCACTGTTTCTCCACCCCAGGAAATACGAAGTCACCCTCGTAAATCTCGCTGTCTCGCAATTGTCAACGGCAAAATCGTCCATATAAGAGTCAAGGTTCCTTTCCGTCTATTTTTGATCTTCCGTTCCACCCGAGACGTGGCGCTGGCGGTGTGATGGCGCCAGCGTTTCGCGCCGTTATGACGTGGCACTGAAGGAAAGGATCTCATGACACTCCAACCAGCCAGCGTGAACCTGACTGCTTTCCAGTCCAAGTTCATCCTTCACGAGGATTTATTAAAGGGGTGGGTTGGGGCGGGAATTGCCCATTTTCCTTCTTGCGCGAGGCTAAGATGAACGGAGCCGCCGCCGGAAAACTCCCGTCCCCGAGGAAATCCGTCGCCGGACCGGAGAGTCCGACAGACGGAGGCGGCCGGAGAGACCTGTTCCACGTTATCCACAAGGTTCCGGTCGGCGATAGCCCCTACGTCCGCGCCAAACACGTCCAGGTCGGTCGATTTTCCCTCTTTTCTCCACGTTTGATCTGAAACCTGATGTTCTAAGTATCCGTTTCTGTGGATTTCTACCGGAATAGGGATTTCGACGCGTAGACTTTTTGTTTGCAAGGATTCTGATGCGTGGAAATTTCTGCTTTTAAGCCGTTTCTCTCCTTCCTTTTTGTGAATCTTTCATCCCAGTCGTTTTTCGAGAGAAATTGTGGATTTTTTTCGTGTAGATTGTCGAGTTTGATCGAAAATTTGAACTTCTTTATCCGGAAATCGAGTTGTTTTTGTGATGTTGGAGATTTCTTTGCTGATTTCGGTCCTGGAACTTTCGTTTTCTCGTCTTTTTTTTTGGATATTATGGCGAGCCTTTTGGGCATTGTTCGAGAAACTTTGTGTTTCTCTTTGTTCACTTATAATGTTTTCTTCTATTCGTTTTCTGTACTTTCTTTTCTCGATTTTTTTGGACTTTTTTTGTGAATCTCTGAAGAGTTCTTGCAAAGCTTTTTTTGGGATTCTTAGAGTGAAAAATCTCATCTTTTCTATTTTTTGTTTATTTATTCGTTTATTTATTATGTTTTTTGAAAGGCAAGCTGGGGTTTAGGCAGACCCCTACCAGATATCTCTTAAGCCCCATGTGGCAGAGGGATTCGAACCTGGGCCTTCAGCTTGGCACAGGACCCCGCTTACCACATGGGATACTGTTTTTCTTTAATTGAACTTGCATACTGGCTGCTAGATTGAGAATTGCTTGTTGAAGTGATATGAAAAAAGAAACGTAGATGAAGTTTGAGGAAAAGTAGTTGGGAATGTACAATTAAGAAGCAAGAATTAGACATCCAGGGTTTTTTTTTTTAATGAGACAAATCCTGTGAAATTGGTCCTATTAAAATTTTGTTGGGAGAAAGATATCTATGAAAACTAAATAATTCTACCATCATGGTTCTAAACCGCGGCACTTCAGTATTGTGGTCGTTTGGACCTAGCCAACAAAAGCTAGATCTATCCCTTCGTGGTTTCATGATTTTTTTATGATAATTTTGTTAAGATTTCTTCTTATTTTATATTTTCCATAAAATTTCCATAATGTTTTTAAAAAATTAGGAACTCGAGATTTTCTTGCCAAAAAATCATGAAAGCTGCACACACACACACACACACACACACACACACACACACACACTTTCAAACTTGATTTTCAAGGGTGGATATGCCCCAGATGGGTTTGGCGTAGGGGGATGGGACCTAGGCTGCTAGGCAGTTGGTCTAGGTTCAAATCCCTTGCGCAAGCCGAAGCTGGGCTTAAGGGGTAAGCCCACCGAGTTGCAGACAGCGACCGTAAGTACGGCAGGCAGAGCTTGTCTGATCTTGACGATGGTTTCTCCGTGTAAATGTTGAAAAAAAGAAAGAACGGTGGATATCAACCTCTATGTTTTAGGAGGTTAGCTGCACCCACCTATAGAGAAAAACTAACGATTGAAAAAGTGAGACTATCTCTGGTTGTCCAAAGTCCAAACATCAAGTATGAATTGATGGATACAGCCCACGTCAATTTCCTTAAGGTACAGGTGTGCGCGCAACCAACTAGCTATTTCTGAAGTGGTTTTCATTTTTCTTTGTTTTGTTCACTTTATAATATGGAGTAGAACTTGGTTGGCGTGTTTAACTTGGTCTGTGTGTTGCTCATGCACATGCCCTGCCTTCTGTGTGAACCTAATACTGACGGTATCGCCAGTAGTTTCGTTACCCTTCAGCATGGAGCTGCACAAAACGAATCGGTTCAGAACAAAAAGTACAGCGTAGCTGCCTAGGCATAAGAAAACTGTGGTGAAGAAAGGCCATCCTCCAGCTGAGCTTTTCAGAATATGAAATATATCTGACCAAAATCTGTTAGCTCTTAAGCTCCTCAGTTCCTACTTTCACAGGATTTATTCGTCTGACCTGAGTTTGGGAAAGTTCATGGTTTTACGTATTGAAAAGTAAACTTTGAGAGGCCTATAAAAAGTAATAAACTCCTGCACACTTGCCCTGTTGAAGTAGTTTCATCGCCCAAATGAAATGACCTCATGCACACGGACATGATGTGCATTTAGTCGATTTTTAACTTATTTGAAAAATGGCACGCATGATACAAGTATTGAGTTTTTCTCAACCGGGCCCACCTTCCCTTTCTGTTGAGTGTTGACCATAGGATGTGGTGATGGAAGAAGCATTGAAATTGCTGGAATTGGCTGACCTTCCCTGAATATTCATCGTAGGCTATGCCTCAGTTGGAGGGATGGGCTCACCAAACACTGATCTGCTGTACTCTGTAGGCTACCTTCTTCAGAACCCCTTGCCGCCTTCCCATACGTCCATCTTGAGAGGGATAGCTTTATTGCACTGTCTAGCATGCTTTCTTCAGAGTATCTTATATGCCTGCATTTGAATGAGATGTTCTAAATTCCAAGTAATTTTGTTTATCTGTAGCTGGTTGAGAAAGACCCAGAAGCTGCCATCGTTCTGTTCTGGAAGGCCATCAATGCAGGGGACCGTGTTGACAGTGCTCTGAAAGACATGGCTGTTGTGATGAAGCAGCAGGACAGAGCAGAGGAAGCCATTGAAGCGGTCAAGTCATTCAGGCATCTATGCTCAAAGCGAGCTCAGGAATCCCTTGACAACGTCCTCATCGATCTCTACAAGGTAAAAGAACATTGAATTGAATTTCACCAACTGTGACAGTGTGACAAATAACCTGGTTAGTCTGACTTCTTTTGTTCAATAATTCTGTTGGGAACAGAAATGTGGAAGAGTAGATGAGCAGATAGAATTACTGAAGCAGAAGCTTCGGATGATATACCAAGGCGAGGCCTTCAACGGGAAGCCAACGAAATCCGCACGCTCTCATGGCAAAAAGTTTCAGGTCTCTATCAGACAGGAGACCACCAGAGTGCTGGTAAATTTCTCACCCATTCTTGTTGCCGGGTAGATGGGATCAAGCCCATGTGGGAATAGTTGAAGTACAGGTCTGAGTTCGCATGAGTTTTCAATGTTTCTTTCCTCACCCGAGCCCGGTGGGGAACTAGTCTTGTGGGTAGGTTCTTTAGGCTTGTTGGTGGTTCCATATTACTTGAATTGAATGCTTGCCTTGGCCGCTCTTATAAGCTGTGCTTAAGATGTAGCGCTCAAGGACGCTGTGGCAGTGAAACTAGGAGCTTTTGATGATGATTTTTGGAGCACCATGCTTAAACTGCTATCTTTTACAGGGTAATTTGGGGTGGGCATACATTCAGCAAATGAACTACTTAGCTGCAGAGATAGTATACAGGAAGGTGCAAGCGATCGAGCCGGATGCTAACAAGGCCTGCAACTTAAGCCTCTGCCTCATTAGGCAATCAAGATACGAAGAAGCACGGGCGATCCTGAAAGATGTCATGAAGGGAAGATACAGCGGAGTAGAAGATGGCAAGTCGATTGTTCGGGCTGAAGAATTGCTGGAAGAAGTGGGAAGATTAGGAGTGAGTGAGCATGGTAGCTGTGATTATCAAGACGGGTTCGATCATCTTGAAGAGATCATTCTTGGTGGGTTAGACATGCTAACGAACGACTGGGTTCCGACGAGGTCTAAGAGATTGCCCATCTTTGAAGAAATCACACCTTACAGGAATCAAGTGGCTTGTTAATTATGCATGTCTTGTGATCAGTGGTGCGATTTACGGGAATCTGTAAATAGTAGGTGTGTTCTCACAGATAATTACGTCCTGTCTGTACCAAAAGAGGTGTGTGTGTGTGTGTGTGTGTGGGGGGGGGGGGGGGGGGGGGGGGTTAGTGGGGAGAGGAAAAAGATAATGACGACCACAGGAGATTCGTTGATTGGTTTTATTGTTGTTACCAGGGCAGATCTCTGTGGTCTCATGTCGAGGTGTGAAATGAAATTTTATCCAGTTATTTTCCATTACCGAACAGAGTGCTTTGACTATTAACATGACATATAAATACAAAAATTTGGATGGTTGTTGGCTGCCTGTTGTCGTCTACTAGATTGGGACAATGGAAGCCTAAAATTGCAATTGGCACAATTTCTTATTATCGGCATTTTTGAAGCATAAAATTGGCAGTAAAGCAATATATTGTCACAATATATTGTCTACCTTCTAAGTGTTTCTCCTTCACTATCGGATTACCAAAACTTGTATCGTTTCGGTGAGTTTCGTTATGCAAACAAATCGATTTGTAAATCTGAATGTTAAATCTTGGTTATACTATTCATGCTAAATAACACCTATTTTCATACTCAAACAAATCGATTTGTACCTATCCACCTTATGGGCATCGAAAAATAGTTAGCACGATTTATTATGAAGCAGTAACCATTTATACGTTTGAAGCAACAACGATTTAATGAAATTATCATGATTTGTACTTAAGTTTAATAAATCGTACATCAATGTTTATGCATAAAGCCCAAACGTTACAATGATATGTACTTATGAAGGTTGTGATTGCTACAATGATTTGTAAGTTTGAAGCAACAACGATTTATACATTTAAAACAGTAGCGATGTGTATTTATGAAGTTACCTCGATTTGTGCTTAAGTTTGCTAAATCTTACAACAATGTTTACTTATGAAGCCAAATATTATGACGATTTGTAATGTTGGTGATTGTTTAACGAATGAGATAATTTGTAATATTATATACTTAGGGAGGCGGTTGTAACATATAATGATGCGGTTAAATTTATGTGTTGTGCAAGTTAGCAATGTCTAAAGATCGCCAGACAAGAAATCCCCTGCCATTCGATTTCATGAGACTTAATGAAACGATCTGCCATTCCCATGTATATGAGCATTAAGAAGAGTACCAAACTATAATGAAGATTGAGAATGATAAATAAAGGGACAAAGGGTTGGAATTGTATTATGCGGAGCAATATTCATCAGATATTGAGGCTGAAGATAAAAAAAAGCATGAGGAAGAACGATCACTGAAGAAGAAGAAGAAGGATGACGAAGAGAAGGAAAAGCAAAGGAAGAAGAATGAGAATAAAAAGCAAAGTCAAATGAAGGAGGAAAAGGAAGAGAGGGAAAGGCAAACAAAGGAGGAGGAGAGGAAAATGCAAAGGAAGAAGGAGGAGGAGGGGGAAGAGAAGGAAAGACAATTGAAGAAAGAGGAGGAAGAGAAGGAAAGGCAAATGATGAAGATGGAAGAGGAAAGGCAAAGAACGAAGCATCAGGATAAGGAAGAGAAGAAAAGGCGAAGGAACGAGAATGAGGACGAGAAAGAGAAGAAAAGGCAAATAAAAGAGAAGGAAGACGAGGAAGAAAAAGAAAGGCAAAGGAAGGAGAAGGAGGACGAGGAAGATAAGGAAAGAAAAAGGAAGAAGCAGGAGGAGGAGGAGAAGGAAAGAGAAAAGAAAAAGCAGGAGGAGGAAGAGAAGAAAATGGAAAGAAAAAAGCAGGAGGATGAAGAGAAGAAAATAAAAATGAAGGAAGTAATTGAAAAGCAGAGTAAGAAGCCGAAGGTGCGAAGGAAGAAGAAAGCCAGAGGATGGAGGGAGAGAATGAAGAGGAGAAAAGTGTGACCAAGGTACGTAAATCGATCATGTCTGTCATGATTTTCTATGAGAGTTATTACTATGTATAGCGATTAATGTGATAAAGATTACTATGTATAGCAATTATTGTGATAACGATTACTATGAACGATTTACTGTTATAGGTATGATTATGTATAACGATTACTGTGATAGCGATTACTATGAATAATTTACTATAATAGCGATTACTATGAACGATTTACTGTTATAGGTATGATTATATATAGTGATTATTGTGATAACGATTACTATGTATAGCGAGTGTGCAACGATTATTATTTATAGCGATTACTGTGTACAACGACATGTAGAAGTACAAGTAGGACTAATTTTGATTTGATACGAATAATATGTTATTTTGTGTTATAGGGAGGTCACAAGAGAAGTAGAGAACTAGGTGAAAAGCTCAGAGGGCGGTGTCAGTGGCCTGTAGTTCTGTTATGGTATGGATAACTAAGTGAATATTAGAATGATCAAATATAAAATATGCACTTCGGCGGCCTTCTAGACCAACATTCTTTTGAAACGTGCTGGAACACCATGACCCACGTGGTAAATAAGTAGAATAATAAGACAAACACATTCCAGTTTGATTCTTTTGAGATCACCATGACCCTAGAGGATATGACATGGATTACGAGTCATAAGTGTCATAGAGTTGTTGTCCTATTACGGGATTCAAACTATACCACAAGGGACAAGTACATGACCCTTCTAGGAATGTCGATGGAGGAATAGAGGCAATGTATTTCTGGTGGAAGCAATTCTACATCGATGAAAGTTTATTCTTTCTGTAATAAATGAGAAGGCTGGTCTGCTACATGTGCATATGAAAGAGCTGACCAAGAATTGCGCGGCTTCCTTCTTTATTTTTTTGGACTTACTTTATTTTCTAATTTATCTAGTTCGAAAATAAGTTACATGTGACTGCAATTCTTGGAAGACTTAAATAAAGTCGACAATTATGCATGGGGTGATGCTATGCTCGCACACTTGTACAATCAACTTTATCGTGCGAGTAATGGTACAAAAACTATTGTAGGGTTTTGGCCATTTGTCCAGGTAATTGTTTATTACATATTTTATAGTTGTAGACTAAGATAGTTGAAGGTTATAGTCTTACTAATATATATGATTTTGTAGGCATGGTTATAGGAGCATATTATCGCCTTGCATCCTTAATGTGGCCCTGTGATTTGTGGTTTTCCAAAGATCGGTCGGTGGGCTAGAATAAATATAAAGCAAGATAATGCTAAGTTCATTTTAGATGGTCTGCAATTAAATGAGGTAAATTGTTTAAAATTGTTTACAATCATTTCAACATTTATTATTCATTAGTATAAATCATTGAAATGTTTAGCATTCTTAAGTAATCATCGTTGCAGAATTTTCACTCTATTAGTACAAATCGTTCTAATGTTAAACATTCTTAAGTAATGATCATTGCAGAATTTTGTATTCCTTAGTACAAATCATTATCGTTTTAGCATTTAACTTTCTACTACAAGAAAAATACTGATTAGCGATGGATGCTATCCATCGTTAATTCGTCGCTAATGTGTTTAGCGATGGATTAATGACAGAAATCAGCCATCGCATAATCTTGGTCGCTAAAATGCGACAAAATTTATCTGTCACCAATCCATCGCTAATTAGCGATGAATTAGCAATGAGTAATGTCTATCGCTAATATGTTGCTAAATAAGGACTGATTTGGTTTTGCAAAGGAATGTATTTCGTTGCTAAAATTTAATGACAAATCGTATCCATCGCTAATGTCCGTTGCCAATTAAGCAAGGAATTAGCGACAGATTAAATTCCATCATAAAACATCGACTGATTTAAATTGGCGATGGATATTAGCGATGGATAATATTCATCATTAATCTGTCGCAAATAAAAAAACTAAAATAAAATATAAATATTTAGAAAAAAATTTCATTATACAATTTATATAACTTGCGTATAAAAAATAAAATACACATAAAAAATACATATACAAAACAGGTGAAACAAATTTAACACAAGTTATAAGTTACAGTACATTCCTTGCCAAGTTCTAATTAGTTACAAGTACGTGAAACAAATTAAATAGATGAATCGAATCCTCTCCAAGATTCGGGGCATCATCCTCTTCATTGTCTCGATCTGCCCCTTCATCCATGCCTCCATCAGCTCCTCTACGTTGATCATTTCCAACATCCTACAAGAGAACCAAAATGTTAGTATTGATAAACAAAATATAATGAAATAAATTATATGCAATGCACCTAGTCTAATGCAATCAAAGTAAATGGCTGAATGACACATAGACTAACAATAAAGTGAAGGACAACAACAAAATTCAGATATGTGTTCTAAGACTGACAAAAAAAGTTTCATAGTGATTCAATCATGCAGATATGTGTTCTAAGGTTGTCAAAAAAAAGTCACGGGGATTCACGCATGCATATAATATTTATAAAGCTGTCAAATAAATGTGTTATGTATCACAATCATGCATATATGTTTTATAAGACAGTCAAAAAACTTTCATAGTGATGAAATCATGCTTATATATGTTCTAAAGTTGTTAAAAAACTTTTATAGTGATTCAATCATGCATATATGTGTTCTAAGGCAGTAAAAAGATTTCATAGTGATTCAATCATGCATATATGTGTTCTAAGGTAGTAAAACAATTTTATAGTGATGAAATCATGTTTATATATGTTCTAAGGTTGTCAAAAAACTTTCATAGTGATTCAATCATGCATATATGTGTTTTAAGGTTGTCAAAAAACTTTCATATTGATTCAATCATGCATATATGTGTTATAAGGCAGTAAAAAAACTTTCATATATGCTAATATCATGCTCATATGTGTTCTAAGGTTGTCAAAAAACTTTCATAGTGATTCAATCATGCTCATTTGTGTTCTAAGGCAGTAAAAAAACTTTCATAGTTATTCAATCATGCATATATGTGTTTTAAGGTTGTCAAAAAACTTTCATATTGATTCAATCATGCATATATGTGTTATAAGGCAGTGAAAAAACTTTCATATATGCTAATATCATACTCATATGTGTTCTAAAGTTGTCATAGTGATTAAAGAATGCTTGTATGTGTTCTAAGGTTGTCAAAAAACTTTCATAGTGATTCAATCATGCATATATGTGTTATAAGGCAGTCAAAAAATTTTATAGTGATGAAATTATGCTTATATATGTTCAATTATGCATATACTAGCTTGAAATCTAACGATATGAAACAAATTACATGAATCTTTATGCCTGATGGGCACCAGAACTCATGTTGAATTTAGACAAAGTTCCCATGTCCCCAAAAAAGTTGCACAACTCATTATAGACAAGGTTGTGAATGACTTCATGTAAAAAGTCATGCATTTTATCCTTAAGATGCTGACAGACACCATTCCAAGACATAACAGGGTCAATCAGACGGTGGGAGTTGATGCTAGCGGGAGAACTCTGAGAACCCTGGATACAGAAGGCAACAATTAGTGTGGTGTTCATGTTACTCCCAAACTCGAACACACGACCCTTTTTGGGTTCACCGGTTGCAGTCACCCATGCTGTAGAATCAAAAGGCGGATGCTGAGTAGAGTCATCGTCATATCGCTCTACCATTTATTGCTCGTATAACACCTACAAAGTAATGATTACAATATGAATTAATAATTAAGAATTATAATGTTTATGATAATGTAATTCATAGTAACTTATATATTACAATGTTTATTAATACAATAAATATATACCGATATCGCCTTCTCTGATACAAACTCTCTCGTACTCTTACGTTTATGTGTTTCAACAAACACATCCTTATAAGGCACAATGCCTCTTTTTTCTGCTTCTTGCAAGGTTAAATGCTAAAAAAATCAATTAAAAAGTATGCAGAAAAACTTATAAATTTGACAATATATATTGATGAGTTACCATTTTCTTTTGGTGGCTCTCAAAAGTCCTAGATCCACCTGTGTGTAGATGGACATCAAGTATCTTCGCTCAGTTTTGTGCAGCCTTTGCTAAGTAGTTTTGAAATTTATTGCTCGCCCTCTTGTCACACATTCTCTCTCAATAATCTCTCCTGATAGTGGAAGGGCCATGGCCCTTTCACTGCAGTGGATCATCTATTCCACCAACTGCTTTTATTGCTGCAGTCTTCATATTATGCAGCATGTCGACAAATCGATTAGCAATCACCTTCTGCCATATTACCCTCGCATCTTTCTCCTCGTTTACAGTCGCGAAGCGATGTGAAGCCTACAAATACTTTTAGAAAGTTAACACACATGACTATATCAAAAAATTAAATATGAAACACATTTGGTATGATAAACGATTGCATACCATGAATGATGATAATAATCTGTCCTTCGGGTACTCTTTCCATTGAACAATCGGTCCTGAAAGATACTACAGTAGTGACTTCTTAATTTCTCGTACTACTTTTTGTGGCTCGAACCTCGCATTACACATGAATTGATACACATTAACAATCGATTGTCAATATACACTATTTATAAGATAAGTATTGGACAAGTGACAATGAAATACTTATAGTCAACTATCAATATACACTATTTGAATGAGTCATCGTGTGTCAGACTGAGAAGACCTTGCATCAAGCATTGTCTCATGACGTGTATGAATAGATGGTATAGGTAGGTCATGTGCAGGCAAAACATCACCTATAGAAAATTGAGTTTAAAATTCACACAATGCACATTTAAACTAATTAAGTATATAATTAGTTAAATGATATACCTATCAAAGCAGCCCGTGAAGATGAAGGCTGAGACTGGCTACCACTGGGTGCTCGACCACTGTAACCTCTATGAACCATATTCTAACAAATAAAAATGTTATTTGGATCAGTTAAACAACTCTATATCTTCATGGATACATAATTAAATCGAAAATAACTTCATGCAATACATTCAAACAATGCAATATATTCAAATCATTGCAATACATTGCAAATCATTCACATCAAACATTGCAATACATTCAAATCATTCACATCAAACATAAGGTATATATTATAAAATGTATTTCACTAGCTTGAGTATGTTTCCTCATCACTTGTTTGACTTTCATATTCTTCTTCTTCCTCCTCATCCTCTTGTTCTTCATTGGGCGCCCATCCACTTAGTATATAATTTGGATCACATTCTTCCATACGTGTGCCATCAGACAATGAAGATGTGACATGCAGACCATGTGTGACATCGTGACCATAAGAGAAGTCATACATATCATCTGATTTATAGTAATCACCCTCTTTAACAATTTTGTCTTCCTATAACTGATCATACTCGGGGTATAGTTTAGACTTCACCTTGCAAACCGCCCAATATTCATGTTTATTTGACTTCCTTGTATTCGGATATGAAGTATAGTAAACTTGTTGAGCTTGCGATGCTAATATGAATGGTTCATATGTTCTAGACCTTGATTTATGATTCACCTCCACAATGCCTGAGGCTTTGTCGACTCTTGTTATCGTGGGATCAAACCAATGATACTTGAATAATGTTACCCTGTTATTTATGCCTAAGTAAGTCAACTCTATTATTTCTTCTATAACACCGTAGTAGTCAAGTTCATTTTTACCGTAACTGCTACCCTTGACACACATGCCACTATTCATCATTCACTTGTTTACAACGTAGTCTTCTGTATGGAATCAATAACTATTTACGATGTATTCATTATAACATTGCACACCTTTGGTTAGACCATTTTGTAAATCACATATTCCTTGGTCATTAACATCACCATGACAAACCTACAAGCATAAACAATGATTGTAAGCACGACCAATTAAGTAACATATTATTGTTTATACAGAAAGAATGCATGTCATTGTCCTTACCAACTCTTTCAACCATGCCACAAACTTATTTTCCACATATGGATACATCCACCGATATTGCACAAGACCACCAACCCTAAGTTCATATGGAAAGTGTATGATCACATATTCCATAACATTGAAAAATGCTGGAGCAAATATCTTCTCTAGCTGACAAATAGTAGTGACGATAGAATTCTCTAGATTCTTTACCTCAGTTACTACAACTTTTGATGCACACAATGTACTAAAAAATTGATTCAACTCAGATAATACCCCATATAGGTTTGTCTAACATATCATGGAATGCTAGGGGAATCAACCATTGCATGATAACATGACAATCATGGCTCTTCAACCCATATAATTGTCACTCATCTATCTTCACAGCCCGAGCAATGTTAGAGACATATCCATCTGGAAATCTCAACTGTCTCAACCACTGGCATACCTGCTTTACTTAATCTGATCCAAGCACGTACATTGCCTTTGGTTTCAGTACTTTGTCATTATACTCTTTGAGTTCCAATTCTGATCTTTTACATATTACTTTTAAATCCATACAGGCCTTCGGATTATCCTTCATTTTTTATTTGACATTCATTACCATATTGAACACATTATCAAACATATTTTCTCTATATGTATCACATCTAAATTATGTCATATCAATAAGGTCGGCCAATATGGTAGTTCCCAAAATATAGATTTTTTTGTCCAATTATGATCCTTCCCAAATCCAAAAAAAGGCCTGGCACTACGGGCATCTGTCAGTCCATATGGAAAGTATCGCAATCATCTTAAAATCTCTATGCCAGACAACCATGTAGGTGGACCTCCTATTTCAGTTTGCTTGCTTTGAACACATTCCTTTATCGTCAGAAAAAATGGTCACTGGGTAGAAATTGATTGTGACAATCAAACCAACATGACTTTCTTCCATGCGTCAATCTAAAAATTTTTGTGTCCTTCATGCAGTATGAACATGACAACCTCCCATGTGTGCTCCAACTAGATAACATACCAGATGCAGAGAAGTCACTAATTGTCCATAGAACAACAACCTTCATATTGAAGTTTTGTTTTTTGTAGGCATCGTAAGTGAGAACACTGTCATCCCACAGTATTTTCAGTTCATCAATCAATGGCATTAAATATACATCAAGATTTTGGCCTGAAGATGTCGGGTCAGAGATCAATAGAGACAAGAAAAGATTTTGATGCTTCATACACAAGCTTGAAGGAAGGTTGTATGGGGTGACAAATATTGACCAACACGAGTATGAGGTTGATCTACCCCCAAATGGATTAAATCCATTTGTACATAAACAGAGCCTAACATTTCTTACTTCCATTACGAAGATCTAATGAGTACGATCAAGGTGCTTCCAAGCTTCCACGTCAATAGGATGCGTGATCTTGTCTTCATCATATAGAACTTTATTTGAATGTCATCTCATGTGTGTAGCTGTCCTCGAAGACATATAAAATCGTTGCAATCTAGGGGTGAGAGGGAAGTAGCGGAGTGACTTGTATGACACTTCTTTTGACCTTGTGCTACCATTACCTCTTGTCTTTGGCTTGAACCGAGGATGCCCACATGACAAACATGATCTGCTATTTTCTTGATCTTTGAAATACATGCAGTGATTTGGACATGTATCTATCTTTTGATACCCCATACCTAAAGCGTTGACTATAACCTTCGCACGATAGAAATTTTGTAGCAATTTCTCATCTTTGGGCAACATACTCTTCATAATAGAGCATAGATGGTCAAAACATGATTGATTCAAATTATACTCAAACTTCAAATTCATTAGTTGGAGAACTGCAGACAAGATAGTGTGACTCTTGCAACTATTCTAAAGTAGCTCATCAGCATCTTTAAGTAAATCATAAAATCTACTAGCTGCATCGTTTGCTGCTTCTTCCTCTACCCCAGTTAGTACATCACTAGGACCCATAGCAGAACTCAGTTCTGGTCTTACGACATCAAATATCAAATCCACATATGGATTATCGTGTACCATATTCACCCATGCGTCAAAATTGTTCTAAAATTCTTCACCATGAAGCATCCAATTCTGATAATCACTCACAAAACCGTTCATGTATAGGTGATGTCTAATGCCATGAGGTTCTGCAAATCAATTATTCTTACACATTGTGCAGGGGCACCTGATCCGACCTATGCAATCCACTATACTGACACTTGACATTGTAAATTCAATAAAACTGTCAACACCATCCATATATTCAAGCGATACCTCATTGTAGACTATCCTACGGTACATCCATTCATGGTTTGCAATCATTTTGTTCTATAATGTTACAGATATTATCCTAACCAGTTAAAAGAAAATCATAAGAATGCTATGATGAAGAAAATATCAAATTTATCATGCATTCGTGGTAGATGTAATGATTTGATATATATATATATATATATATATATATATATATATATATATGATGTCATTCAATCACAAGAATAATGATGCATGCAGTGATAACTTAATATTTTCATGTGCAAAACCATTCATTTGAAGCATGCTTGAAGCATTAATAACTTATCATTCATTTTCATGTGTAAACTCATTTATAACATGATACATTCATTTGAAGCATGTTTTCAAGATATAATTTCATATGAAAGATATAATCAAATTGAAAATAACTGCATGCAAGCATGTATACAGTTACATCAAATATTATAATACGTTCAAATCAATCATATCAAAACAATGTCAAACATGTACCTACAACAAATACACTACAATATCCCATTAACTACTACCATGACTAGCGTGGAATCCGAACTCCAAAAATAAGAGCACTTCTATTTTCATACATTAAAATCATGCTTAGCATGATCTCCAAACTCCATCAAAGCAGACCTAGATATCCACAACTAAGTGAGTGTGTGAACAGAAAATTATGGCATCCAAGAAATTAAATAACTTGTGATATGCTTGCATACTTACTCACCACGGGTATTTACCCGATTTGCATGTTATTGCCTTTGCATTTTTTTTATTTCTTTTTGCATTTCATTTTTACCCGCATGCGATGCTTAGCACTAAGCATCGCACAATTATATATGACCAAGAAAAAAAGGGAGAGAGGGGGGGGGGGGGCAAAAGGCCCCTGCGACTCTTGAAAAGGAGGAGGCAAGGGACGATGGCCCCTGCCAGACCAAGACGAAAAAAAAAAGAATAAGGAGACAACGCAGGGGAGAGAGGGATCACCTGAGGAAGAGGGAGTGCATACGACGATGAGAGGGAGCACGAACGAGCTCCAGCGAGGAGAGGGAGCGCAGACGAGGGGCTCCGGTGAGAAGAGGGAGCGCAGAGAGGGGGCTCCAATGACTGAGGAGGCTTGAGAGGGAGAGAAACCAAAAGGAAGGAGGGGGGGGGGGGTGAGGTGACCGGACGAGGTAGGTCACCGATGAGGAGGCACCGGTGGAGCTACCAAAAAAGGGGAGGCGGTGGTCGGACAGGAGGATTGACATAGACAAGCAGCGGAGACGGTATGATTAGGGTTCGATTTGGGGGAAATCAGAGAGAGAGGAGAGAGAATGTCGCAGCTTAGACGAGCTTATATCGAAAAATAGCCACGGATTAGCGACAAAAACATTCTGTCTCAAACTCCATCACTAAGTAGCGACTTTCTTAGCGACAGAAAACTTATGTCGCTAATCTGTCGCTATGTTGTGACAGAGTTTGACATAAAACTTTTTCGTCGCTAATCCATCGCTAAGTAGCGACGGAGTATGAGACAATATTTTTGTCGCTAAATCTGCAGCAAATTTCAATTTTAGCGACAACTACTTTTCTCTCACTAAGTCATCGCAACTTTGCTATAGAAATAATCTGTCGCTAATTAATGTTTTTCTTATAGTGTAAATCATTGTAATCGTTAGCATTCTTAAGTAATGATCATTGTTGGATTTTGTATTTCTTAGTACAAATCATTATCACTTTAGCATTTAACTTTCATTAGTGTAAATCGTTATAATCGTTAGCATTCTTAAGTAACCATTATTACAGGATTTTGTATTCCTTAGTATAAATCGTTATCGTTTTAGCATTTAACTTTCATTAGTGTAAATCATTGTAATCGTTAGTATACTCTCCAATATACAGGTTGTGTGGAGACAGTATGGAGATGGGGAGGACGAGGACCAAGAAATTGTTGTTCAGGCTATGAGACTGTCTGCCTGCAATATTTGGCTGTTTAGCAATTATGAAGTTGAGTTGCAACATGGTAGTCGAGTTCTCTTATAAGCTGGCTTGGGACAGTCTACCCCAAAGCAACCTATGGAAGTGAGAAGGAAGATAAAAAGTGGTGGGGTCTAGAACGTGAATTGGCACGATTGCTTCAGAAAATAATTGGATAGCTAGAATAAAGGAGGTGTTCGTGCCATAGTGAATGATTATAAAGAACAACAATATGACTCCAACTATTTCAAAAAATATTGGAAACCCATGCGTCGAAATCTGGAGATTGAGAATAAGCAACGTGGAAATGTTGGGAACCCATGCATCCCTTCTTTCCCCATTATGTCATCTCCCATCATAGAAAACACGTCCATTGTGTCCCTCCAGCTACAACAACGATTCCCTCAGTTACAATACACGATGAGGAGCGAACACAATTCACAAAAAAGAAGGTAGTCTCTGCCACAATGTTTGAGATGCTAGAGAGGGAGAATAAGAAGTTACAGAAGCAGGTAAGGAATTTGGGGAGGCAAATGCGGTCACTGATAGAGCTGATTACCAGTGGTTTTAATAAGATCGCGGGAACCAAGAGGCCATCGAGGAAAAAGAGTCCACCAAGAAAAAGAAAGAGACGATTTGTATGTCAAAGTCCATCTGAGTCGTCAAGTATCATTGAATAAACATTATATGATTTTTTTATCTCGATATTTATTTATTATAATTTTATAATTCGTTGTTGTAATTCTATAATTCTTTTTTATAAAATGATATTCTATAAATATATAATTCTTTTTTTAATAAGCATAACACACAAGTGCCACTGAACAAATCATTGTAATGTTCAGCCTTCATTAAAAAAAATCGAAGAAGTGTTTAGCGTTGTGTACTGCACAAATTATGAATTGCTTTTATGATCATTCTTTATATTGCGATTTATACAAACATTGATAAAATGATGAAACAATTTGTACGTATAAAGACTACGTACTATTGCAATTTGCTACATCACGATCTGTACAACCATGACACCAAAACCCATCAAATAATCAAACTAAATCTGTTTGAATATCCTATTGCGATTTGCCTTTACAAGATTTGTCTAAGCGAACAATATGTTTCATCTCGATTTACACAAATCGACACGATGTTTAGACTTAGTAAAGAATAAATCGAGTTAACTTCAAAGATACAGAAGTCATTGTGTAAATCGCGATGGGATAATATCTGGTATAACAATTCAGATACATTATATGTACAACGATTTGTCTTATCGTGATTTACACTAACTGATAAAAGCCGAATAAATATAAATCTACTTAGAACCACAATTCTTTAAGTATCATAATATAATAATATTTTTCCTCTAGCAATTTGCTTTTATGAGCTATGTCTATGTGAACGATATGTCCATCGTGATTTACACAATGACTGATTCATAAAAGGTGGAAAAGAAAAACAATAAACAAATCGACACGATGTTTATACTTAGTAAACTACAAATCCTAAAATAGTAGCAAATTGATTTTACTATAACGATACTTGCTATAGTGATTTGCTTGATACTGATTGTCCTCTTATGAATTAATTTTATGAGCTTTGTATATGTGAACAACATGTCCTACCATAATTTACACAATGACTGATTCATACAAGGCGGAAAGAAAAAATAATAAATACATCGACATGATGTTTAGACTTAGTAAACTATAAATCGAGTTAACTTCAATGCTACATTACAACCACATTCATTTATAAAATATATGAGTATTTAGTTACAATACATGACCTTCGCTAGTCACTGGGTGGTCAAACTTTTAGCAATGTTATTTTTAAAACATTATTTTATCATTGAAATTGTTTCGGAAAATCGCCAACCAAATAATAATACCAATTTTTTCACATAAGTGGTGAGTCAGATCGATCCACAGAGACCATGATATACTCAAATTAAAACCAAAATTGCACTTTATTGATATTGAAGTTGTTCAATTACACCAAATATTAAAATGAAATCAAAATTGAACAAGAATGAAAAGGAACCATGCAGTGACTTAAGCTCGCAAATGCAAGGGCATTTTCATCATTTCACTGATGCAACATTCGACCACTGGGATGAATTACTCTTACTGCAACTTAATATCACCTGCATGACACAAAGGCAAAGTTAGTAAAAATACGTAAACACTTAAAGCAACTACGATTACATTGATTTCTAAAAATAACTATTAAACTAAGTTATACGTAAAATGAGGACTAATTAGAGTTAATTTGTTAAACTAAATCTACTAACGCTAAGATTAACTCTCCACTAATGCTAGAATTCTAATAAAACACTTAAAAATAAAATTAGAAAAACTACGTAAAATAGAAAATGACTATTTTGCCCCCACGCTACACGAAACCCTAATTTCTGATAGGCAGCCAGAAAATAAATCGTAGACGGCCTAAACAGAGTTCGATTAGAGTGATTTTTGTTTTGTTGTATTTTTGACAAAGTCAGAAATTCAGTGAAGCTTTTGGATCTCGCATATCACTCCAGAAGCTCCAGATATAGGTGTCACAAATTCAATGAAAAATACGAGATAGGCCTATCTAGAAAATCTAAAATCGCAAAGGGCAAAACTACCAGAAAATAAACCGTAAAATGCTAATTATCGAACTAACTCGTGCATACACCAATGACTAACCTAAGCTTACGGTTAAACTATAGAAAAATAGAAAATCTAATTGCTAAGGCTTCTCTTAAACACCACCAACTCTGACTAGACACGAGGTTCTAGTCGATTTTGGCATATAGAGCAAAAATAGTTGCGATAAAGTGAAAGCATTAAAGCAACAACTATTTAAACCTACCTACACCCTATATCGAACCAAATACTAATTAATAGAAATTAGAAACAAACTGGAAACACGAATCTAACAACATACTGAAAAGCTTAGAAAACACCTTAATCGACTAGAGTAGCTCTAGTCGATTTGTGATATTTAAACCAACTGACTCTTAGCTACTGCTGAACAGGAAATAACATAGAAATCAATGGCCTAAACCCTCTTGGAAGTCACCCAAATCAGGTAGACATGATTCTAACCGATTCTTGGTAGAGGGGTGCCTCAACACTACAAAGTGATAATAAGCAGTAAAAAAATCACTAATCTAGCTTATCTACTAATCAAGCTTATCTACTAATCAACATAATCTCTCCTAACTAATTAGAACCTAAACCTACTGTAACAGTGAGCTAACAGAAAAATTAAGCTATTAAGCAAAACACCTACTCGACTAACATAAAAATGAACCCGATTAATGTTAACACAAAACCGAATTAGTTGCATGAATAGAAATCAACACAACAGCACTACTAGCATCTAAATTACTCTACTAACAACTAGGAAATGACTACCATAACTATGCTAAAAACCGAAAATCATCCAATTAAACCTAAAACATAATATGCAATTCAAACAAGCATCAAAATCTATGAAACAGACCTAATAGCATCCATATTACCTACTCTACAAAACACAACAAATCCTAAATATTTATTACTAAATGCATAATAGAAAACACAAATCTAACAACACCCAAATGGATTTAAGCTACTCTACAATATGCAAATCACTTAGCAATCGAGTGCCTTTAGCCAATGCTAGAACCAGAAACCAAATTACTATCCCAGCAAAACAAGACTAATTCTACTCTAAATCAGCCTACTAACAACAAGTATATGAACACACTACCCTGCTGAAATAGAAATTAACAGTATAACCTAAACATCAATATGCAATTCAAATAGAAAGTAAGAACATGTACAAACGAATGCAAGTGCTACCTACTTGATGCAACTATTCAGCTAACAAACCTAACAAAGTGCTGAAATAACCTACTAAGTAGCTGTTATACTAACACAGAAATGCTATTTAAAAACAAGAACAACAGTCTACACGCTATTTGCAAAAATACCTAAATTAAACTTACTACTGGAATGCTAATTGAAACACAGCAAGCAAATCGTAATCTAATGTTGAACTACTAAGGAATTTAAGCTAATTAACAACAGTTCTATAGAGATTCAAACACTGCTAACTATGTAAATTTTATTTGCACAAAATGCCTAAGAATCGGGTAGAATCACTCTACACGATTTTAGGTATTTGAATGTACTTAAAAATAAAACAGAATTTAAGCAAAAGAGAACAAGCTTGCAGAATTAAAATCCAGTCCTATGCACTCAGAAACGTAAACTACTCACACTCATTAACTGAATTAAAATTCTAAAAACAAAATGCTTCAGCCGACTAGAATCAATCTAGTTGGTTTGGGTGCCAATAAGGGAATCAATATCAATGAAGTTGAAAACATAAATCAGTCCAAAAACAACAAAAAACAGTAGACCTAGACTCGGTCTAGGGTGTTGGTTTGTGCACCAATGCTATACTAAGGCTAAAAAACATAAAACACATACAACTGAAAATAAGATCACACGCACAATTGGGATTTACATTAAAAGAGAGGGGGATGAGAAGATAACGAACCTTGTGAGGCCGTCCGACGAGTGGGAGGGTAGGAAGAGCAGATTGAGCGAAGGAAGTGCATCCAAAAACCTTTGGTGGTGCTGTTATCATGTTCACCTTGTTGTGCTTTGCTGCAGTAGGTAGGCTTGAAGTGCATCGAGTAGTGGATGCGTGAACTGAGTGTATCAGGTGGAAAAAGGGCCGGATGGAGGTTGAGTCGGCTTACCTTGGTGGGGCAGATGGCACCCCAGCCATGGTTGATGCATCCAAGCTCTACCAAACCTACAAAACACAGTTAAGTGATGTTAATATGCAGCAAGGAGGAGAAGTGAAAGGGATGAAGAAAGAAGAGAGAATTGGATAAGGAGAAGGGCGGTTAGGAGGAAATGCATGGAAATTCCATGCAAAAACCCAAAGAAAAAGAGAGGATGGCATGGTGGCTGGGAGAGAAGATGGAAGATCAATAATTAGGCTCAAGGGAGGCACACATTCCAAAGCAAAACCAACGAATTAGGGTTTGCATTCAAATTTATAGTCAAAAACCCATTTTTCACTATTTTCTAAAAGAGGATTAAAAACAAAACTATTGTTGGGGGCCCTTTTTGGAGAGTGTATTTAGCAAATATTTTCAAAATCAAGAATGGGGCTGGATTGGGTTGGATCCAGTGTATTTTGCATTGATCCATGGCCCAGATTGGCCATTTGGATCAGTTTTTGACCTGGTTTGCTCCGAGGTCCGAATTGATGCACTGTAATTGCAATATCTTTCTTGTTTTAAGTCTGATTCAAACAAAATTTGAACCATAACTCAATCATGATAAATGCATCTAAGTGCGAGTTCTAAACCTATAAATGATGCACTTATGCATGAATAATATGTTATCTTTACGAGTAATTCATGCATCATCACTGGGAATGATAAAAGACAAATCTATCTACCAATGGAGGTCTTTATCTCTTTGCAAGTCTTTTTGCAGCACATTTATACATCTTGATTATGCATAGATTTGTTCCCATGTGTTCCTCCTAATGTATAAGAGCTGCTTGACTTTTCTCATGCATAGACTTATACCAAGATATGCAGCTGCCCTTTGACATCCACTTCTACCAAATATCTTAACATCAAAATTTAAATTACCATTATACTTGAACACCAAAAATTCTCCAAATTGCAAGAAATGACACTACAAGAAACCTGTGGATTAGCGACGACCTAAATTTGTCGCTAATCTGATATAATCCATCGCTAAACAGTTTAGCAACGGATGAGCGTCAGATTAGCAATGAATAACTTTCATCGTGAATTTTTCGATGCTAAGTAGTGACAGAACTCATCCGTTGCTACTTTCGTCGCTAATTTGCGACAGATTAGCGACAAGCATGATCCATCGTGAGTCCGCTATTTTAAATTAGCGATGGATAATATCTGTTGCTAATCCATCGTTAAATTTTTTTAAAAAAAATTGCTCTCTGCCGGCACGACGCGTTCTCTGACAAGGAGCAATTTTTTTTGCACAGAACCGACACGTTTCGGCGTCGGGACACTCTTTCGCAGTGAGCCAATCACGGTGGGAGAAGGGACGCGGGCAACTGCAGACAGCCGATTGGGCGGTGGAGATCGGTGAGGGCATCACCGGAAGAAGGAGGACGACGTGGGGGAGAGGTAGCGGGAGGAAGAGGACGGTCCGGGGGTCGATGTCAGTCACGCTCGGAGGGCCTTAGGTAAGGGAGAGGCAGAACGGGCGGTGGAGACCGGCGAGGGGCACCGCCGAGAGGAGGAGGACAACGCGAGGGAGAGGTAGCGAGAGGAGGAGGAGACCGGCGAGGGGCACCGCCGGAAGGAGGAGGACGGCACAGGGGAGAGGTAGCGAGAGGAGGAAGACGGTCTGGGGGCCGACGCCAGTCACGCTTGGAGGGCCTCAGGCGAGGGAGAGGCAGAACGGGCGGTGGAGACCTGCGAGGGGCACCGTCAAGAGGAGGAGGACGATGCGGGGGAGAGGTAGCGGGAGGAGGAGAACGCTCGGAGGGCCGACGCCAGTGTCACGGCTCGGGGGGCTGCTGCGCGTCATCAGAGGAAGGGCGGTTTAAATCAAACGGGGGGAGGAAAAAATGGAGGGAGGGAAAATTTTGTGCCTCAGGTGGGATGGTTTAAATCGAAAATTAGCGACGAAATTAGCGAGGAAATTTTTCCGTCGCTAATCCATCGCTAAATAGCGACGGAAAAATTCCCTCGCTAATTAGTATTTTTTGTAGTGTTTTGGCGACAAAAAAATTTTGTCGCTAATCCATCGCTAAGTAGCGACAGATTTAGCGAGGGAAATATTTTTGTTGCTACTTTTGTAAATATTTTGAATGTTAGCGACAAATAGTTTTCTCTCGCTAATCCATCGCAACTTTGCGACGGAAAAAAGCTGTCGCTAATTAGCATTTTTCTTGTAGTGTGACATGCGACAAATGTTAGCCAACCATTCTTGAGAAACATGACACCATCTTTAGCTGTTTAAGGTGACATTAGCACATTTAACTAACTTGATACGCCTTGCAAAGGCTAGATAAATGTACTGTAAAAACAAATGGTCTTTCAGGTCATGCATTTATCACTAGCCAAGGGGGAATTTAACACTCAATCAAATTATTTCAAAAGTTCTCAATTTCTCATCCCAGATAGAACCTCACATAGAACAATCGAAACAAATGAGTATTTAGTTACAATACATCATGAAAAGCTATTTATGGGAAGACATTTTCGTCAAACACATATCTATCTTTTAGAGACTCTCATTTTTATAGAAGAGATCACTAAAACATCCATATAGTTCATCGTCGTGTTTATTTTCTGCTGCAAAATGATTCTATGTGCAACTGCAGATACATCCACTCTAAGAAAATGAGCTCAAAATGATTCTATGTGCAACTGAGGATATCATCTCCAAGAAACTGAGCTCAAAATGATTCTATGTGCAGCTGAGGATACTCTCACTGCACCATTTTGTCATAAAGTATATCGAAGATTAGGCAGATATTTTTTCAACTGTGAAGTATTGTTTGTGAACAATGGAGGTACTGACAGTAGGAATAGATCAAATAGATGGACATCAGCATCACCCCCTGTCTATCATGCAGAATATATGTGCTTGCTCCGGTATGGCGGCAACGATTGAAGATGATTATGGTCGTTATATTCTGCGTAAGCTTCGATATACTTCATGACAAATATTTCACAGTCGTATGTGTCATGAATATATCGATGTATACACAGAAGATAACAACCATAATCATCATCGAAGATTATCCAGATCTTTCCTCACGGCATAAAATAACTGTATCATCAACATCAAACCCCATCTATCAAGCACAGGTAGAAGGAACAAAGAAGAAAGAAAAATATAAGGAAGAAGAAGGCAGAGGAGAAAAAAGAAAGAAGAAGAAGTTGTACTGCAACAGAAAAGAGGAAGTGAGGTTAAATATATTAGGGTTTTAGACATGGACAATGGGTCGGATCGGGTCGGGTTTTATATAGAATAGGGTTTTACACAAATCTATACTAGGGTTTTACCCATGTGTACACAAATCGACACGATGTTTAGACTTAGTAAAATACAAATCGATTTACAACTTGATATAAATATTTCAGTAAAAGTTGCAAATGGCTATCACTGTTTTATAGGTGTTCTATCACAATCTGCACAACAACGAACATAAAGCGAAAATGATTTATCCTATCGCGATTTGCGTTTATAAGCTTTGTCTATGTGAACGATGTCCTATCATGATTTACACAATGCTATATTAGTAAGAACCCATTATTATAAATTGTCATCTCACGTTTAGCACTCATAAATAAAAATCATGATTTATATAATAATGCTATATTAGTAAGAATCAGGATTAGGGTTTGTTGTCCTATCACAATTTGCTTTTACGAGCATTTTCTATATGAACGATATGTCGTATCGCGATTTACACAATGACTGATTCATAAATAAATTGACACAATGTTTAGACTTAGTAAACTATAAATCGAGGTAACTTCATAAATACAAATTGACGTAACTTCATAAATACAAATCAACATCGTTCACAAAGACAAACAAACACATATTGTTGTCACAGTAACTTTATAACTACAAATTGATGTGATTTATAACTATATTTATTTACAATATATATGAGTATTTAGTTACAATACATCATGACCAATGACTTGGATTAGATACAATACATGACCATCATCATTAAAGAAAATAGACATCATCATATGCCCAATTGCGATTAGGGTTTAGGATTTAGGGTTTAGGATTTTAGGGGTTTAGGCTTTATGGTTTAGGATTCAGGGTTTGGGGTTTGCGGTTTAGGGTTTAGGGTTTTGGGTTTAGGGTTTTAGGGGTTTAGGATTTAGGGTTTAGGGTTTAGGGTTTTGGTGTTTAGGGTTTAGGGTATAGGATTTAGGTTTTTGGGTTTTATGTTGTAGGGATTGGGGTTTAGGGTTTAGGGTTTAGGTTTTAGGATTTAGTTTTAGGGTTTTAGGGGTTTAGGGTTTAGGGTTTGTGGTTTTATGTTTTAGGGATTGAGGTTTAGGGTTTAGGGATTAGGGTTTAGGGTTTAGGGTTTAGCGTTTAGGATTTATGGTTTAGGGTTTAGGTTGTAGGGTTTAGGGTTTTGGGTTTTATGTTGCAGGGATTGGGGTTTAGGGTTTAGGTTTAGGTTTAGGTTTTATGTTTTAGGTTTAGGTTTTATGTTTTAGGTTTAGGGTTTAGGGTCTTATGTTTTAGGGTTTAGGGTTTAGGGTTTAGGGTTTAGGGTTTAGGGTTTAGGGTTTAGGGTTTAGGGTTTAGGGTTTAGGGTTTTAGGGGTTTAGAGTTTAGGGGTTTAGGGGTTAGGGTTTAGGAAGTTACCACGACAATGATATGTCTTTTTTTGTCTTTGTGAATGAAATCGATTTGTATTTATAAAGTTACATCGATTTGTATCGTTGAATTATTCTCGATTTGTACTTTACTAAGTCTATAAATTGTGTGGCTTTGTTTATTAATTTTCTTTTTGGCCATTTATTAATCAGTCATTTCGGCCATTGGTCATGATGTATTGTAACTAGATACTAATATTTTTGGTAAATGAATGTGGTTGTAAATAATGTCGATTTGTATTTAAGAAGCTACTGCGATAATAATATATCTTTGTTTGTCTTTGTGAATGATATCGATATATAATATCGCGATTGATGAGCTTTGTGTTTTAGGTTTTTGAATTTTTGGGTGTAGGGATTGGGGTTTGGGGTTTAGTGTTGACGAGCTTTGTCTATGTGAACAATATATCCTTTCGTGATTTACATAATGATTGATTAATAAAAGGCAGAAAAATAAAACAATAAAAAAATTGAGACAATGTTTACAATAGATAAAGTAAAAATCGAGGTTACTTCTTAAATACAAATCGATTTACAACTTGATACCGATTTAAGTTACAGTTGCAAATCGATTTCACTGCAATGATTTGTTCTATCGTGATTTGCTTTGACGAGCTTTGTCTATGTTAATGATTTTTCTATCTTGATTTACACAATGACTGTTAAAAGATGAAAAAGTGGATGAAAAAATAAATCAACATAATATTTATTGGTAATGTGAACGATTTATCCTATCGCGATTTGTTGTTACGAGCTTTGTTAATGTGAATGATATGTCAAGAAAAATAATAAATAAATTAACACAATATTTAGACTTAGTAAACTATAAATCGAGACTTAGTTGCAAATCGATTTCACTGTAATTATACGTGCTATCGTGATTTGCTTGATACGTCCTATCACATTGACTAGTTTTGAAAAAGGCAGATGAAATGACATTTTTTAATTTAATTAATGTGCAATGCAATTTATTTGCTCGTGCTTTTTAAAAACTGGTGGTATTTTTTGAAAACTGATGGTATGTGAAATGACATTTCTTTTATATATGAATGACTCAACACACAAGTTCAGGACGGTGTCGCTTCGCTTTGTTTCATGAACAAGGAACAGATAAACCGACGTTTTCTTTATAAATGACATGTTCGTGAATCGAATATATAACCTGCTTCATCGCAAAGGGGGTATCGATGTCGAGGAAGGAGAAGATGATAGTTACACGACCAGTGATGGCAAATCAGGCATATATTGTCTAAACCTCGTGACAAGTTTTTTCAAAATTTGTCTCTTTTATGGCATATATTTGATTTGTGTTGTGTACTGTAGAAAGGAATTTCAATATTGTTTCTTAAATATTCTGCTAATGTCAGTAGAACATCCACAAAAAGCGGTACCCAAAAACTCAGCAAAGAGCTACAAGATAACATCAAACGGCTGCAAAACAAATTTGCAGAAGAAAACACTATAAGTAATTTTATACATATGAAACTACTATAAGTTATATATTACGTATGCCATGGGTATGTATGTGTTAACATGCATATTTATTGCAAATAGACTATATTCGATTTTTCCATGTATATTCAAAGCAACGCAACAACTAATACTAGACACATCGTCACCCCTTATTTCGTGGTATATCGGTTCTCTTATATGTTTATTTATTTTTTATTTACTCTTGTTGCTTCGTGTTTTAACCTTACTATTATCATTGTTTCGTTCAACAAAGTTTCGTCCACTGATTGTCATACTCTATTGGATTTCAAGATGGACTACCATACTGGGGTAACGATGATCACTGTGGAGACTTTTGGTCAAGTGAAAAGATAAGTAAAGAAACCGCTTGTCCAAGGTTTAGGCATAACAGTCCTAACATGATTTGTACTATTGATTTGTAAGATATTTTATCAATTTGCAGATATTGATTCCTACACTCTGGCAAACTGCTCAACATTGGGACTTATACGTGATGAATTTACAGAAAAAACAAATATGGTGCTACAACTCATTGAACTTTCATGCTGGTGTACATTGTGACATTTTGCATTTGGTAAGTTTCCTTCTATAAGGGTATCGTATCATGTACGGTGGCCAGGAATTTACTTGCTTCTGCATTAACCACATGTAGGATTCGTCAAAGACGTTTTGGGTGTCGACATTGGCGAGTGAAGGTTTCGCTCAACACATGATGCTCCTTTACAAAACAATGGCGTCGATTGTGGCATATTTGTAATGAAGTATATTGAAGCAATATACAATGGACAAAAACCTGATTTTGATATTGTATGCTCTTTATTATCCTCTATTATTAGGGACTCAATTTATATATTGGTGTCACATTACATTTTTGTTGCAGGATGATATACCTGAATTCTGCACAGAACTATGCAAAAAAGTGATGAGGTTTCTAACTATGAAAGAGAAAAAAACCCAACCGACAAGAAAACCTAGAAGGCAACGAACGACGAGACTCCTTCCCCCCTCCAGGAGTAATATGATGTACATTGACTTCTAACAGATTTTATAGACTCTACAACTAAATTTTGTATACAAATTTTGTAAGACTATGTATACAAATTATGTAAATCCCTCTGGGTTAAAATAAATAAAATTTTAATTTTACTAAACATGTCAATAAGTTGGACTGTTATGTGTAGTAAAAGCAAATTGTTGTTATGTTCGCCCTTCGTAAATGAAAATTGTAAAAGCGATTAACGTTGTGTACAGTAAAAATGAACTTTTTTTTGTAACATGACATTCTATAAGTGTATAAATTTATTTTAATTAGTGTAGCACACAAATGTCACTGAACAAATCATTGTAATAATCGGCCTTCGTAAATTAAAATTGAACAAACGTTTATATAAGGCTGAAACGATTTGCACAAACATTGATAAATGACTGCAACGATTTGTACAAACATTAATCATGTACTTTTACCATGATTTGTACTCATGCACAGTGCGATTTTCATCCAGTTGTGGCCGACATAGACGTCATTGTGTAAATCGTTATACCATCACAATTTACACAATGATGTTTGTCTTTTAGACAATAAGCTTTGTCTAAGTGAACAATACATACCATCGTGATTTACACAATGGCGTATGAAAGCTACGTGCTATCACGATTTGCTTTTACAGGCTATGTCTATGTCAATGATATTTTTTAATCGCTTTTACGGGCGATTGGGGTTGAGGGTTTAGGGTTTGGGGTTTAGGTTTAAGGATTTCATGTTTTACTTCAATGATACAAAATGATTTAACTTCTTAAATACAAATTGATTTTGTTCACAAAGACAAACAAAGACATCATTTTTGCCGTAACTTCGTAACTATAAATCCACATGATTTACAACATGATTTACAACCATATTTATATACAAAAAATATTAGTATTTAGTTACAATATCTATGGGAGGACATTTCTGTCAAATGCATATCTATCTTTTAGAGACTCCCATTTTTACAGAAGCGATCACCAAAACATCCATATAATTACTTACTGGTGATGATATCTGTTTTTTTTATGATGATGGCCATGTATTTTGTCTAAGCCAAACCATTGTGGTCAGGTAAAAAAGACTAGGTTTTTTCGTAAATGATTGCGGTTATAAATCACATTGATTTGCAGTTTTAAAGTTACCGCGACAACGATATATCTTTGTGAACGAAATTGATTTATATTTATGAAGTTACCGCGATAATGATATGTCTTTATTAGTCTTTGTGAACGAAATTGATTTGTATTTATAAAGTTACCTCGATTTGTATCATTGAATTATTCTTGATTTGTTCTTTACTAAGTCTATACATCGTGTGGCTTTGTTTATTGTTTTTCTTTTTGGCCATTTATTAATCAGTCATTTCGGCCATTGGTCATGATGTATTGTAACTAGATACTAATATTTTTGGTAAATGAATGTGGTTGTAAATAACGTCGATTTGTGTTTAAGAAGCTACCACGATAATGATATATCTTTGTTTGTCTTTGTGAATGATATCGATATATAATATCATGATTTACTCATTGATTTGTAACTGTTACTAAAATATTGTTTCTGTATAAAACTTAAATTGGTATCATGCTATAAATCACTTCGAATTTACCTCAAATTTTTTGTTGAATTTTACGTCGATTTATAGACGAGACAACGATTTGTCCATGCACTTTTATCGCGATTTGTACTCATGCACATTGCAATTTTCATCCAGTTGTACAAATCAATATACATATAGCAAAATATATTATAAATCGATATGAAAATGCAGCATAATAACTTATAAATCGATATTAACAAACAAAACAATATCTCACAAATCAGTAGTATGTTACTACAACCGCAATTTGTGATACATTGCATATACTGAGTAAATGGACAATACCGGATGGGGTAAAGGTCATCCCATACAATATGGATGATATAGTATATGTTTAACAATTTGTATATGTGAAGGCTAGATGAGACAATAATTTTCACTAATTATATAAGCATTGAGCAATGACGATTTACCTACGGTATCAAAATTATAGCTCTGTAGGCTAGATGAGACATCAATTTATACATGTGAATGATACATATTACAACGATTTATACATGTGAAAGATACATTATTAAACAGAATTCATATGCCATTTTTGTGTTCCATAGTTTTTTGGATGAAGCCATTTTCATGAACGATGATCCACAAAAACAAACAATTCTATTTTTGTGGCTCATGATTCATGAAAATGGCTTCATCCAAATACTCTTTCTTAATAAGATTATCCAGTGTCTAAGCATATTCAACTCCTGTTTTGTTAAACTCTTAACAAATCTGACAATGTGAAAATTGGGTCATGCAAAGAGTCATAACAACTAACTTTATGGTAAGACTTAAACAAAATTCACACGCAATTCCTGTGTTCCATAGCTCGCTTTCGAATTGATCTGAGCCTTTTATGAAACCGAACAATATAAGACACTACATTAAGTTTTACAAGAAATACAAACATCATCCCAACATTGATTACATACCAAAAGACTTGTAAAACTGAAGCTATTGTTCTGAAAAAACTGGTCGGGAGGATTGAAGGTTACAACGTTGTAGTGCACGTCTGTAGGGTATTGATGCATGTTGAAAATTACACAAGTTAGATATTGATAAGCTGCAAGTAATGCAATTTACATGGGAAGCAATATAATGTATTACATGCCTGTTCATGCGAAGGGCTTGGTTGCTTGCTTAGAGGTTGGTTGTTTCTTAGACCTTTTCTTGCCAACCAATTCTAGTTCACTCTTTGTCCTCCGACGACTGGGATCAAAGGCAGGTTTTCTTTTGATACCCTTCACTAGGTAAATTTTTCCATCATAATCTATAATGTTCACTCCTAACTTGTTGAAGATGATGTTTACGCTCCAGTGCAACTTTTCATGAGTGTCAAGGGAAGCATGATTTTCACCTTCATTGTTCGCTCCCATTTTCTTGGACCAGTCTTCATGAGCTGCAACAGACTGATGGTGAATTAACTGCACGTTTTCAAGTAACTTTCTTGACACTTTTCTCATGCATACATAGGCTTCTTCACTTTTCGATGCCAAATATATAACATGAATAAGTGACCAACATAGTTGTTGGTAACGGGAGGCTATGTGACACTTCTCATTAATACCAGATTGACTGACATTATCTGTATCTAGCAGTTCAACCTTTGCTTGTCTCGTCTATCTTCGCATTAAATATGACTCAGGTATCTTCTCTTGATTAAGTGTCTTTAATGCATGATGACATAAAATACCATTGAATTCATACATTTTGCATGCACATTCACTTGTTTCATTGTCAATATTGTATGTAACATGTGCTTCTTGCCTTTTCGAATGCTCTTCTCCTTCCCATACAATATGGTATTTCTGCATATTCTCGGTTTGCACGCGTCCTTCTATATTGCAATTCATGACCTGTATAACCTTCTTCTTGATCTATTCAAATACAGTTAGTGTATACAAATCTGTAAATCGCATCAATATTTTCATGTCCAAAGTTAAAGGGCATATATTGAAGCATTTCACATCTTGTTCAAGCTTATTCTGTCTAAGACCGTTTACAAATAATTCATATTGTTTCATGAAGCGAAACATTGTTAAACATGAATACAAGGTTTTTTTCAGTATGGCATGCATAGATTCAACTTTTTGTGTGCATATCATACATGCACAAAAGTAGTCTTCCACATACCAATGCTTACTTCTCATTTTCTGCATATAAATTTTATAACCACAGACAATATTCAAGGTCGTATATCTAAATATTCACAGCATATCCATCTTCATCCAGTTGCATTGCACTAAAGAAACTAGAGTCGATGCTAGATTTCTTCTGTAAGTAGTCAACCAAAGAACATATTTCTCCATTCTTCATATTATATGTCATCTTTCTTCTCAAGTGGTTTCATAGATCCATAGGTGTGAATGACACATTCTCACGACCACCATCTATGTGCGTGCACAAATTGTATGTCTTTCATGGTGTAATGCATTTCAGTTACTTTACGACGTGACCTTAACATAGGAGTCATAAATGAAGCAGATAAATCATGGTTATGATCACTGATTAAAGTATGAACTACATATTTCCCATTCGAAAGTCTTCTTAACACCATTCTTGCTGGACATCCATCTTGAATCTGGCTTGCTCCTTGTTGGGTTTTCACTTGACTTCTTCCAACCTTCTTTAGAACAAACATATGCCTTTCTCACCACGACACTCTGTGCATTTTTTGACCAAACACTGAAGCCAAGTTTTAAGACATAATCATTATAAAATTTATATGCAGCTTCCTTATTATTAAATTGCATTACTTCTATGGGAACAGAGTCAAGTGTACTATTATGTACATTCTTAGTGCCTGCACCTTTATCAAGTGTACTGTCATGATCGTATACATCAGTATCGAATTGCATTTCTTCTACTGGAACATTCAAGTCAAGAGTGAATCCAATGCATGCACCCTTCTTATCATGTGCATCATTAGTGCACATGTTCACTTCTCCATAACTTTTCAATGATTGAGATAAATCATCTTCACTACAACCAGGTGATAAGCTCACCACTGTCATAAGCAAGATATCATTTTGCGTTAAATAGATACCGATAAGGTTAAGCAAGTCAAAGAAATGATTGAATGAATCACAATATAAAAGCAATAGCGATTTCTTATTTGCTTATACTATGCATCGAGTTGTTACTTACCATGCCAATAAAAGAAATGATTTGCCATACATGTGTGTTGACGATAGCGATTCAAGTGACAACAATTTAATTATATCTACGACGTTGTGAAGCGATTTCAATAAAAATTGCTAAATGAGCAGCGATTTGAATACAAAAATCGCCACCGCACGCTCGCAACAATGTATTTCTGCATACACATATTTTAAAATTCTTTCTACAAATATCTTACAAATCAATACTAAAAAATATATAATATCTTACAAATCGATATGCATATCGCATAATATATTACAAATCGATACGGCAATTCAGTATAATAGCTTACAAATTGACACTACAAAACACATAATATCTTACGAATTGATATACATATCGCAAAATATATTATAAATCAATACAAAAATTTAACATAATATCTTACAAATCGACACTACAAAACACATGATATCTTACAAATCGATATACATATCGCAAAATATATTTCAAATCGATACAAAAATTCAGCATAATAGCTTACAAATCGATATTAACAAACAAAACAATATCTCACAAATCGGTAGTATGTTACTACAATTGTGATTTGTGATACATTGCATATACTGAGTGAATGGACGATACCGAATGGGGTAAAGGCCCTTTCTCGCATCTGTAAATAAGCATTCTTGTCAACAAGTCTCAACGTCTTATAAATATCCTTCATTTTTCAACCATTGAAAAGACAAGATCCACCTACAATAACAAAGCAATGCTTTAATGGCACTCACGATGACATACGTTCTTCAACAATAGCATGATGACATGAAAAGGTACTCACAATGCTTTAATGACACTTGTTGGAATATTTGTGCGTCATTGTTTTCTTCCATACTACCTAACGACAACAAAAAAGAAGAGAAGACTGTAAAAAGAGATGACCGACAAATGCCCCTGTGACGCCCACCAATGATCGAACTAGTCAATCGCGAACCCGAGAATGTTTTGTAACACAAGGCAGGAACGAGAAGGCGGCAATGTGTTGTAATACAAGCTAAAAATAAATGCGAGAACTTGGACTTGAGACTACGACAAAGGCTGCTCCGGTGGCAGTAGACGATGGTAAAGGGTGCGTTGTCAAAGGGAGCTTCTGTTACAGCATATGGTGCAAAAGTTTACTGCTTAGGGCGAAAACGAAATGTTTAGACTTTGAAGAGTTAACATCATCCTCGACTTTCTAGATGAAGGATATTTTTGTCCTTTTTTTGAACTGTCGAATTTTTTTTTTTTTAATGAAAGATATTTTTATCTTTTTCTCAAACCGTCATTTCATGGCGAGAATAGCAGAAAATGGTACTTAAGTCTTTGCAATCACACCGGACTCTGATGCTAAGTGATGCTGACACACACGGGAATACGAACCCTACATGCTTATATACATGACACTCATTCAGACCCCGAATACACAATGTAGAGAACACGCAACACCCTTCCCCCACCCCCCACATACTTAACCCTAAAACGAAATGGATACGGAGCAGAGGTGGAAAAGCAAGTGTTCACGAAGTGCCAAGCGAGATTCAATTACGAAGTGATTGTAAAAGTTCATGAAAAGCGTACAAAAATGTACGTAGGAATCAAATAAGAAAAGACATGGAAACAAGTAGACAAATGACGTGAAAGGCAAGGAACAACATACTTATGATTGTGCAAGCTTGTTACAGTAAAAAAATAGTATATATTAATATAAAAAACTTTAAAAAATAGTGAGTAGGAAGCGGCTAATAAGTGAGAAGAATAGAATTAAAAAGTGAAAGGGAAGTGCTTTTCAATGTAACGAGAAGCGACTTCGCGCTTCCCACCCTTAGAGTGCACCTCAGATAGCTGTCTCCACCTGTGATAGTCCTCCTTCCACGGTAAATGAATTGAAACCGCGGTAAAAAAGAGGGGTTTGTGTTGATTTTGGCCTCCACTTTCCTCGTGAAAAGTGGGTGCCATGTTTGCATGCACCTGTGGGCTCCACAAAAACTGGAGGGTTTTCTCGATCCGTGACATGCAAACGGGCCATAAGATTCTCTAATTGGTTGAAGGATAAACATGGTAGGAAGAAGGAAGGGAACCTTTGGTTACTATTCTGCGGCCAACAGCCGTCTGTTTCTGGGCAACCATCAGGCGGAAACGGTGGGTGGACCTTCCTGCCAGACTCTTAGCTTTGCGTGCACCAAGGGCCTTCCCAACGAGGGAGTTTCTGCAGTATATTAAAATCCCTGCCACAGATTGCTGATGGACTACGCTTTAAGAGAGGGAAACTTTAACGTTAAGGTGTGAGAAAAGCTGAGGTAAAGCAAACCCTACTACTAGTTATACAACTATACCATTGGGATTCAAACTTTCAACATCCCAAAACAAAGTGACGTGCACTAACTGCTCCTGCCACACAAGCTGAGCATCCTTTTCCAACTGACGTACGTCCACCATTGCAAGGCTGACCACAAGCGGTTTGAAAATTGAAACCCATAACAGAGAAACCATTTTAGAGGTTCATAACTTTTGTGGTCAATCTCATTGACCCTGATCTAGCTTCTCCTTGTCAGTGCGTGATGCGCCAGACTTGACTCAGCTTGTTTTTTGATGTTTTTATGGACTTAACCCAACCACACAGGTGCCGACTCCTTCATCTCAGGTTCGACTCCCACAAGGTGTATGGGTGCCTTTAATTGGTGAGCTTCTCTAGAACTCGAGTGTCAGTGACCCCACTCAGGGTTTACCTTAAAGGGGGTGGGCTCATCAAGTGACTCGGGTTCTAGGGTTCATCGTAAAAAAAAAATAAATAAATAAATTGCGGGGCTCAATTCTTATTAATAAAATTAGCATTTTTTCCCTTGTATCATGTAGCTGTTAGTCATTTGATATGACCTGGAATCCTAAAATAGACGGTGAATATCAATTGCAAGCCTTAGTTAATCTATATAAAAAAATTATCAGCTAGCATGAAGCCAAATCATGTTAAATCAACACGGTTTACATATACACATTATTGTAATCCTAGTTGCTCGTCTTCAAGTGGAAGAAAACATGCAAATTGATCAAGTCTTCCAAATTTTGGTGGGGAATTTCCTTCTAGATGACCACCCTTCATTAGACAGCATTATTTATTCTAGTTTTCTATGAAAAACAAGATTTCTACTTTCAGGAATTTTTAAGCAAAAAGCACACAATTGCTTACATATTCAACCTCCGTGGATAATTACAGCCAGCCATCAAGGAATGAAAGCAATCAAAACCTAATGACTTCGAAACAATGCCATTAAGACCACGTTAAGAGGGAGGGATGATCGGGTGCTATGTGATTGCACACTTTTAGTGTGCCGCTACACCTGATCGGACCTCATCATTTCTTCGGCCCCACAACTGACAGACCCTATCTCCAAGATGGAGGGTGATCAGGTGCAGCGGCACACTAAAAGTGTGCAATCACATTGCATCTGATCTTTTTTCGTTAAGAGATGAACACAAACTTGGCTATAAGCTCCAGGTTTCTTTTTCTCCTTTTTTCTCCCTAATTTCAGCAGCTTACCGGCTGTCAAATGAGATAGCTGGATGCTTGGGTCACTCTATCCTAACTAAGGAGTCTCGGGTTCAAATCCCGCAGGGTTGTCCCCCTAGTTGGGCAGAACACTTATACAAGTATTCTCGCCCGAGTACTGGATTTGCTCTGGTTAGGTAGTGATGAACATGATAAGAGGGTTTGATATGAAAGACTCATGTTAGGGCTGGTGAATAAGCTTAACAAACCAAACAGAGGGTATTCAAGCTTAGCTCGTTCTTATATTGAGTCAAGCCAAGCTCCAGCTAAACATGCCGAGTTCGAAGGGTCTTATTTGCAAAAAATATATACTTTTTTTCGAAGCTAAAAATAATAAATTCACCCCTTAAACCTATTCAGCCAAGCTCAAACTGAACCATTTCAAAATACGCATTTTCAAGGCTGTGAACCATATGGGTAGCGGGTCAGGTTTGGATTAGACCTGTTTTTTATTGGGTCTAAGAATTAGACTCAGACCTGAGACATTTTTAATCTGGTCCATGTATCTTTGGAAAAAATGTAGACCCATATGGATTAAAGTATGATTGGTTTGGATGTTAACAGGTTTGGGCTTTAGTATAGGCTTGGGTATACCCAATTACCCACATGGTTCAGTGACTTCCCCCTTCACTATTCAGCCTCTTGAAAATTTCTCTAAAATGCATCATTCATGGTTTGCTACCTATTAGTTGCTGTAAAAATGTGTTGTAAAAATCAAATTAACCGTAGCTTATTCCCATCGCTATATGCTGTTAACGATTACCTACATTTTATCTGCTGTTAGCTTATCCCCATCGTTATTTGCTGTTATCGATTACCAACATTTTAGGGACTGGATTGACCAAGATAAGTCGTTATTCGATGTTAACGGCCTGCTGATTTGTTACCTGCATTTTAGGAAAAAAGGTCAACCAAGATAAATCGACATTTGTATTTATGTATTTCACCTTTTGTAAAGAATAAGCAATTTGATCATAAATCCAATTTCTAACCGTTTTCTTCATGGTATCAGAGCAGGGACCTCTATGATTGGTGACTCTCACTTTTCGTTATGGTAGACGGTTTATTGGGTTGGCTGAAGATCCCCAGAAGCATCGTAGTTCATTTCTTTGCTAAATCTCATAAATAATTAGGAGGATTGATATCCTATCGGTCTAAGTAATAGTAACGTGAGATCAACTTCGTGGGCAGCATTTCCAAACTATCATCAATGGCTTCTGATAGCATCCACAACGTTGCCGGTTCATTTGAGAACACACAAGAATCGACAGTCAATCAATTTTTCTTCCATCACTCAAATAACCCGGGGATATCCCTAGTGTCTTAACAGCTTATGGAGACAACTACTCGATGTGGAGTAAAGCAATGGTTATGGCACTAAGTGCCAAGAATAAATTAGATTTCGTCAATGGATCAATCATGAAAACCTGAATCATCGTGACCAAATGTTTCTATGTGGGAACAGTGCAACAATATGGTGCTATCCTGGTTACTCAATTCCATTCACAAAGACCTAGCAACTAGTGTAATCTATGCTCAAACTGCAGCTGAGGTTTGAACAGAGCTTCGTGAGAGGTTCTCTCAATCGAACGCTCTCAGAATATATCAAATTTAATAAGAGATAATCAATCTTAAGCAAGGACAATATTCAGTAACGGTGTATTTCACCAAACTGAAAGGGTTATGAACACATATGTTGAGATTCCACCTTGCTCATGTGGGGCCATGAAGGTCATTCAAGAACAACAACGAGAGAGGCTCATTCAATTTTTAATGGGCCTCAATGATAGCTTTAGTGCCATCAAGAGTCAATTACTCCTCATGATACAATTACCAAACATATCCAAGGCCTATTCATTGATCATTCAAGAAGAATGGCAACATGACCTTCATTTCACACCAGCCCATGAACCAGTTGTTGTGACAATCAATCAAAGAAATCAGCCTATCAAAGCCGACACGTCAAAGATAGCCCAGACGCACACCAACCCAAAATGCGAACATTGTGAGCGTCTAGGCCACATCAAGGGAAAATGTTATTATCTTTATGGTTTTCCTAACCGATCAAGGGGTTCTTCCAATACTCGCTTCAACAGCCAGTCTAATGTCAATGCCTGTCACTCCACAACCGAACCTAAAAAGCCAATGTCTAGTTCTTTGATTCCCAAACTTACTAAAACACAATATGATAAGATAATAGTCATTGTCAATCTAAGTAACCAAAGCATTTCATTTATGACCAACCTTGCAAATAATATACCTAAACCATCAATTTGTTTATCTGCATCTTAATATTGGATTATAGATTCAAGGGCCATAGATCATATCACAAATTCAATATCTAACCTTTCATCACCTATGCCGATTTCTTTTCCACCCATCGGCCTCCCTGATGGAATGTTCGCTCTTGTCACTCACATTAGCAGTGTCATATTGTCATTAAAAATTACCTTGCATAATGTCTTATATGTTTCTCTTTTCAAATTCAACCTCATCTCAGTTAGTAAATTAATTTGTGATTTGAAATATAACGTTGTATTTAAAGAAAATCATTGTGTATTTCAAGACCCGCACTCAAGATAAAGATTGGAATGGGTAGATTGTAAGGGAATCTTTATAACCTTAAGAATGGTGGTAACCATGCCTTGAATGCTTCATCTCCTTCCATTTTGCACCTTAGACTTTAACATTTATCAAATTCTCGACTTCAAGTTATTGTTAATTTCAATAAAGTTAATGAAAAAATTTCTCATGAACATTGTTCTATTTGTCATAAGGCCAAACAAACCAGATTGTCATTTTCCCATGAGACTATATCATCTTTTAAATCATTCGAATTACTACATTGCGATATATGGGGTGCATATCAAACTCCATCTATGTTAGGAGCTCATTTCTTTTTAACCATAGTGGATGACTACAGTAGATGCACATGGGTGTATCTTATAAAGTATAAGTTTGAGACATTCAATATCATCAAAAATTTTATTGCATTAATTCAAAATCAATTTTAAACCAATGTTTTGGGCACTATATCGGACAATGAAACCAATTTTTTTTTCAAATAACATGCAAGTTTATCTTAGAAAAAATGGAATCAACTGTCGATATAGTTGCATAGCAACTCCACAACAAAACAGAGTTGTTGAACACAAACATAGAGATTTATTAAATGTGACTTAGGCCCTCCGATTTCAATCCAATTTCCCAATCCAGTTTTGGGGAAAATGTGTTCTTACTACAATATATCTTATAAATTGACTCCCCTCAAAATCCTTGATAGGTAAAACTCCCTATGAGATGCTATACAACAAAGTACCCAAATATGATCATTTAAGAATATTTGGATGCTTATGTTATGTATTTAACATCAATCATACTCAAAAATTTTATACTTATGCCAAACAATGCATCTTTATAGGATATCCATATGGTCAAGTTAGTTATAAAGTTTATGATCTTGAATCCCAAAAGATATTTGTCTGTAGATATGCTAAATTTTATGAAATTTTTTTCTCTTTTCAAGATCATAAAGCTCCTTCCATTAATGATGATAATGTTATACCCATTTCAATATTTGAACTACAAGACTTCTCACCACAAACTCAAGACCATGAGCCTTTGTAATACAAAGCATCCAGATGATCAAGGCATTGAAGACGAGTTGGATGCAAATCCAACTCTCCAAATCCGATCTAAGATATGATACCCTAGAAGATCCAATTTCCTTCAGACCCATTCAGGTCCAAATGGATCTCCGAGGTAACTCCTTCTTTTTGACACATCTCAGCTTTTGAGAATTTTGTTTTTAGCTTCTCAGAAATTACCTTATGTAGTGATTCCATTTTTTAGAATATTGGAATCAATTCTGTATTTTTTTTAAGTGTCGAATCTTACGAATATGGATAATTCTGGTGTCCGGTATGATTATTTTAGGGCACTAGAGAGTGAATGGGGTATCAAGATAGACTTTTATTTTTATTTTTTTTAGCAATTTTAATTTTCTCTAAAATGGTTCGAGATCCATTTATACGAATTGAATCTTGGACTAGATCCAATTCATCTTAAATAGATCCATATTGGCCTCCCCCATGGCTACACCAATAAGGACCCCATTTGAACTTATTTGACCAAAGTCAAGATGAGTGTAGCTTGACTCCCTATTGGTACAGATGGAGGTGCACTTAAAGTCTCTCTAAGCCTAAATCACCTCTAAGGTGGCCAATAGAAGGACACTTCCTTCTTGACCATCTAAAAGAAAGTATTTTAAATTTGGCCTTCTCATTAGTCACTAAGGGGGTGGCCTCCAACATGGCCAATGAAAGGTCATGCTACCTTTCTTCCTCCCTTAAATGAGCCAAGAAAATGTTGAGGGGGGTCATCACTCTTTCCAGAAAAAGTTTGTTGAAGAAAAATCATGGTGGATCTTCCCTAGTCGTCTCCTATATTGAGATGTTTTGTTGAAGCTTGTTGCAACCAGACTGTGGTGCAGACTATAGCTCCATCTGTGTGTGAACTTGTTTATGTGTCCATAGTAGTTGTTCAAAATTTATACCAACCGTTGTGGCTACTTCCTTGTCTGTGGTGCCCATGCCAAATTGGAAAGAAGTAGCATCGTGATTATTCATATTATTCGGGTTTGAGTGACTTTTAATATTGTTGCTGGAATCTTATCTTCTGACTTATAAAATGAGTTTGATTAAACTTGCCTTAGTTTAAACTAGTTATATATCTTGTTTGATTTAAGAGGTTACCTTTGAAGCATTTGATCTTGAATATAATTTTCCTGCTAGTTTGTTTGGTATTTGTGGATTATTTATAATCCTTACTTAGTCTCACCAGAGTTGGGATAAGGTGGAACACTACAAGAATTCTGTAGATTAACGACGGATGCTATCCAATGTTAATTTGTCGCTGAACTATTTAGTGACGGATCAATAATGGCTTACTGATGGATAGCGTCCGTCGTAATTTCTTGGTCACTAATTAGCGACATAACTAATATGTCGCTCATTTTGTTGCTAATTCATGATGGATTAGTGAATGTCATGATCTGTTGCTAATTCATTGCTAAATAAGCACTGATATGGTTTTACGACAGATACATATCCATCGATAATCCATCACTAAAATTTAATGATGAATACGTATCTGTCTCTAATATCCATCGCCAATTTAGTGATGTGTTAGCGATGGATTACATTTTATCGCAAAACATGGGTTGATTCAATTTTTGAGACAGATAAATATATGTCCCATATCTGTCGCTAAATTGGTGATAAATATTAATCGTCACTAATTCGTCACAAATTTAAAAAAAAAAAAAAATTGTTTGAAATATAAATATCGAGAAAAAAATCTTGTTATACAATTTATATAACTTGTGTATAAAATACAAAGTACGCAAAAAATACATACACAAAGCAGGTGAAACAAATTTAACACAAGTTATAAGTGAAACAAATTTAACACAAGTCATAAGTGAAACAAATTTAACAACCCAGTATAATCCTCGTCAAGTTCTAATTAGTTACAAGTGAACATATACAAAGAGTTTCGTTTGAAACAACAAGTACGTGAAACAAATTCAACACACAAAGCTGCTTCTCGCCAAGCTTCGGTGCATCATCCTCTTCATTTTCTCGATCTGCCCTTCCATCCATGCCTCCATCAGCTCCTCTACGCTGATCATCTCTAGCATCCTACAAGAGAACCGAAATGTTAGTATTGATAAACAAAATATAATGAACTAAATTATATGCAATGCGCCTAATATAAGGCAATCAAAGTAACATGGCCCAATGACATATAAACTAGCAATAAAGTGAAGGACATTAACAGAATTCAGAGGTTGTAAAAAAAAAATCATAGTGATGAAATCATGCTTATATGTGTTCTAAGGTTGTCAAAAAAAATTTCATAGTGATTCAATCATGCATATATGTGTTCTAAGGTTGTCAAAAAAAATTTATAGTGATTCAATCATGTATTTATGTGTATAAGGTTGTCAAAAAAATTTTCTACTGATTCAATCATTTATATATTTGTTCTAAGGCTGACAAAAAAAATTCATAGTGATTCAATCATGCAGATATGTGTTCTAAAGTTGTCAAACAAATGTCATAGTGATTCAACCATGCTGGGATTAGGGTTATTCAAAACTTAGTGACGGCTTAGCGACAGAATTAATTTCGTCGCTAAGCCCACGTAAATCAAATTTACGAAACCCATGATAGACTGCTCTCCGTTGCCACGTCCATCGCTAAGTAGCGACGGACTTGAGTTTATCGCAAGAGTCATCGGCAAATCGTGCGGTCGTAACGACCAAATAGTATGTCGCAAACTCCGTCGCTAAATAGCGACGGACTGGGCGACGGACTATGGTTCGTCGTTGGTTTCGTGTGCTTCATTGATTATAGCGACGGATGTTTGTCGCTCGGTAATCCGTCGCTAACGAGCGACGATACTATTTAGTCGCTACCTTCCGTCGCTAACAACGTGTTTTCTTGTAGTGGTACTATCCCATGCCTAAAGAAGGTCCCCCAACAGGAAAGAAGAGGGTCATTAGGGTGGCAAGGTGTTAAACACGGGGCAAAAGCCATTCTTAATTACATGAGATAAAAGATTGATGAAGGGGGATAGGGTTGAGTTTTGGTTTGATCGATGGTGCTTTGGAGGTCCTATTGTAAATCTGCTCCCTCCCAACACAAAGAAGGTGATCTGCCATAGCCTAAAAGAAATTAAAGGGAGCAAATTGATGGTAGTTGAGCCCCCCCCCCCCCTTTGTTACTATTTGGAATCGATAAAAGAAGTTGTCAATACACAATGTTGGTTTCCAAGAACCCTGTATCGCCTCGAATGGACACCAGTGAGGGAGTTTTCTATTAAATCAACTTGGGAGGCAACTAGAAGATCTCTTGCTCAAACAGGGCAATCTGCCCAAGAGAGGATTTCAATTCTCAAGCTAATGTGAGCTTTGTGTGAGAGCTTGTGAGGATGCTAATCACCTTTTTGTGGGAAGCAGATCAGGTCATGTTGAACATGAGCGTTTTTGCTTATGCCGACATCGTGGCCATCCGATTTGCATTTTAAAAAAGCTCAAAAGTCATCAAAACCACGTGGCATTCATCCAAAATGCAAACAGACGACCACAAAGTCGGCATGAGCAAAAACGCTCATGTTCAGCATGACCTGATCTGCTTCCCTTTTTGTCAGGTGCCTGATCATTGTAAATCTATGGAAATGGACAACTAACCTATATGGGGTTCTTGGAGCATAAGGGGGTCCCTTAAAAGGGATATTGAAACATGGTTTGCTATCAAAATTGATAACAAATGTATAAGGTGGAGTTGGGAAATATCTTTTTTAATTTGTGGTTTGGATCATCTGGAAACTTAGGAACCAACAAATATCTGGAAAGGAAAGAAAAAATACAGCAACTATAAGTGTAAGGCTCCCAAACTCAACTTTGAAAATTTGAAGAAATTTTTTTATTAGGTTTTTTTAAATCATTGCGAAAACGCAAAACCATAAACCTTGGGCATATCATAGATTTCATATCCATCACACAACACCCATTTCAAACCATGATTTAAATCAAACTAAAAATGTAATTCAAATTAAAATCAACTTAATAAACTCAACTTTAAGTTTATAAGTTTAAACACAATCCAATCTTATAACCGTTAGAATCTTGGACACCAAATCATAAATCATTATTCTCTCCAACAAGTCGATCCCGCCATCACGTTGTTCAGCTAAGACTGAGCCTCAACATCTGAAAAAAGTTTTTAAAAATAAGGTAGAAATCAAAGTTCTAGTACAAGACCCTGTCAAAAATCTAACAATAAAGAAAAAAAACATACATTAAAACAAATATAAATTTAAGAAAGCCTTAGAACACAATTCACAGCTAAGACAGACTTGCAATATAAACCAATTTAATATAGGCAATAAAAAATCATATGCTATATAAACCAATGCATAGTTAATGCATAAACCAATTTAATGAATGAATTTTTATCTAATTATTAATCATTACTTTTGAATGCATGTGTATGCTTAATGCACCTCATTTTAAGTTTTCATCTTACACAAATCTCATAAATACTACAAATGGGTCAAATCCTAAGGTCCAAGGCGGTTCCCAACTGTATTTTAAATACACAAATTGTATTTTATTATCTAGGTCTCACACATGTCCATCAACTAACGTCGAGAATCATTACTCTAAGTTAGAACATTAAGAATCATCACCTAATGTCGAGATGATGAGGATATCATCACCCTTCGATGTCACTTTTCTTGGTATATCAATAACTATAACGGTAAAAAACACTACCGCCCAAGAAAAGTGGTAGAAGTTTTCTACAACCATGTCTAGGAACATGAATCACCTGTCAGGTTCCTAGGATAAACAGTGCACATGAAATTCAATCTCCTCACGGTCCCCCATAACCACCATTCAAGGATCTCACCATTTTATAAGGCAATCAAGAAAGAAAATTAATTACATTGTTTGGGTCTCTTTTACATTTCTTAATTAATTAAGATTTTTTCACGCAAGAACAACATGCAAATCAATATGTATTATTTGATTGAGTTATCACCTCAGTCAGTTATAATAGTGAAATATTTGTGCTATATGTGAAATTAGATCAGGAGCATTATAAATCAATATATCAATGCATTTCACAATTATCTAAATAACAAAGCACAAATACACAACCGTAAAAAGGCCATGAATGGCTCAACCATAGCCATTACATAATCTGTGTTATTAAAACAAATCACAGTCGCACTTTTAACATATGACTCATAAATAAAAATATATGAATATATATTCTCATCTGATCAAATGAAATGAAACACAAATGTACATTTATAGCTAAATTTGCATCCATATAATAGCCTAAAAAAACTATATTCTTAACCAAATAAAAATTTGATTTGTAGCATCACTGTAGTTATTTGGATTTCGAACTAACTTGGAAAAATTGGGTTCTTGGATTAAAAAAATCAGAATTTTATTCACAACCACAACAAAATTTGATTTTATAATCACACCTTAAAATTTATATTTATACACAAAATTCCAGATTTTTTTCACGCGTTTAACAAAACTTAGATTTATTTAATAACATCCCAATTTGAAATCCTATTTAACAAAATCTAGATTTACTTAATTTAAAAAAATCTAAAGTTTAAATCGCTTAACGAGATTCAGCATGTAATGAAAAAATGCAAAGAATCAGACTTAATACCTCAAACTAACATGTATATTTAAATAAACAATTTCCATTTATTTAAGTCATCATTTAGTGGTTCAGATTTTTATAATCAACTCTCAAATTTTCTTTAAAAATCCAAACTAGGTTAATTTCATCAAAGAAAGGTTAAGATGTCACTTAATTTCAAACAATAATCGAATTTAACAGTAGTAGGGATAAACAAAAAATTAAATCTTTAAGTAGCGGCAATAAACAGAAAATCAGGTCCCAAAGTAACTTGATAAACAGAAATTTGATCTTAAAGTAGCTATGGTACATAGATTCAAAACACATGAATTGAGATAAATATTTAAATTATATATATATATATATATATATATATATATATATATATATATATATATATATATATATATATATATATATATATATATACACTACTCAACCCATCCTAACGTCAAACTTGATTGGGATAGATTCGGTGACTCCCTGCAGGGTCTTCTACTTCTTGAATTGCGCTTTTTGTGCCTTACCTCCAGTAACTAGATGCTTTCGAGCTCCACCATTTTCATTATCACTGCTACTGCCACCTGGCTTCTTGGACTGCCTCCCTTGAACCTTTCTCATTCCTTGTTCAGTACGAAAGCCGAATCGATCACATCACTAAAATTAGTAGGCCGGTTGGTCATCACTCGAACCCGCAACCCATCCTTGTGTCATTGCATGTACTTCAATGCCCTCATCTTGTCATCAGTAAATAGGTTGGGGTAGTGTGAACACCCCAAATTTTTCAAAATTTTGTAAATATTCTTTTTTTGTCTCTGGCCCCCATTTTCTGAGTAAATTGAGTCATTTTCACTTAAAATTCTAGTTTATTTCTAGGATTTACTGGAATCAAATCTATTTTCTATAACTGACTCGATTTTGGATCCGGATCTATTATCCAAACACAAATCTGAGCCTCGTTATCCAATTTTCAAACTAAAACTACAAAAATTACCAAAATAATTTCTAAAAGGCTCAAACAGTCCATCCAATGTCCATTTGGATCCACTGTCCTATAATTTTTGATTCGAGGTCCAAAACTTGAAATTTTCCTCAAAATCAAGATCCAAACCCATTTTCTGAAGAAATTTTCCGAGAATAACCCTGAATTCTTAGAAAACCCTTATTTTGTAAATATTTGTAAATTTTTATAAAAATAGTTTAAAAATCCCTTAGTTTTAGAATTTTTTTTTCAAAAACACAAAAAAAATAGAAAATATAGAGAAAAGAGCAAAAAAAATAAATAGAAAAGAGAAAATACAAAAAAGAAATAGCTCGAAAGCCTTTTTGAAAATAGTCTTTTGTTAAAAACCATTTCTTTGGAAAAACCTTATAAAAGAGCCTTGTTTTAAAAATTTCAACAAATTGAAGGGCGTGCTTAGAAAAAGCCCTTAACGAAATTCAGTTTCAGAGGGTCGACCTGTCCCTCTTTCTGGATGATTCTGGATCTCTCTCGAGGGCTCCTTCTGCCTATATGAACAAACACCCCTCTCCTCCTCATCCATCGTGTTTCACCCCCTCACAGCGGATCTGAGTATGTGGACTGTAGCCGTTATCGCTCCTTGGTTGGCAAGCTATTATATGTGATTGTGACCAGACATGACATATCTTTAGTTGTGGGCAAGATAAGTCAATTTATGGACAAACCTACAAAGGCTCACTGAGAGGCTGCAATGATGATCCTCAAATATCTAAAGTTCTCCCCTGGTAAAGGACTATGGTTTAAACAAAACCCTTCTTTAGATGTTACTGCCTATTCAGATGCAGATTATGCAGGGTCGATTATTGATAGAAAGTCCACAACTGGATTATGTGTGTTTGTTAGAGGGAATCTGGTTACTTGGAGAAGTAAGAAACAAACTGTCATTGCCAGGTCAAGCGTCGAGTCAGAGTATAAGGCTATGGCTCAAACTGTTGCTGAAATGATGTAGGTTAAATCTGTGTTGACTGATCTCCAAGTGAAAGTCTCATTACCTATAGAGATGATATGTGATAATAGAGCTGCTACTTATATTGCAAACAACCTAGTGTTTCATGAACGGACAAAGCATATTGAGGTGGATTGTCACTATGTACGTGACCTGGTCCAGACTGGGTACATTTGCACCAAGCACATATCTTCAGAGAACCAAATTGCTGATGTCTTCACAAAACCCTTAGCGAGTTCAAATTTTTTAAAATGTTGTGACAAGCTGAGCATTATTGATATATATGCTCCAGCTTGAGGGGGATTGTTGAGAAGCAGTCATCGTACATATGCATATGGGTAGTTTGGTAACTACTTAAAAGGTCAAAGGCATTATTGTAAACAAGGTGTTATAGTCTAATCTCTCTATTTAAGTGAGATTAGACCTAATGGGCATTAACGATTCTCTCTCTCTCTCTCTCTCTCTCTCTCTCTCTCTCTCTTTTCTCTGATTTGCTAGAAACCCTAGCAGGCTTCAACAACCTTCATAAGAGAACAACTCCATAAAATTACATGAGTTCATGATCTATGATGACACATGGTGAACTTGTGACAACTTCAGGATGTTTGATTATTTTCTAAGTACAGACATGAAACAGGTTTTCTTTTTTCCTCCCCAGATACCAACCCCTTAGAATGCATCCATGCTCCATGTGGTTGTGCATGGTTGTAGGCTTGTAGCCTTTAATATGATATATCAATATGAGGAACATTATATATCCTTTGTCAAAGATACAACAAAATTCTGAAAGCAGTAGAAGATAAATATTTCAGGAACAAAAAGGGAAAAAAAAGAAGAAAAAATTATTCGTTGCTTGTTTATCTGATACCTTTTGATCCCAAAAACAAAAAGAAAGAAAAGAAGAAGAAATTGTCGGATACATTCTGTTGGAGATATAAAAAAAATGAAATGCTTTATGTCTGAATTGGACGGTCTCTATCCATGGTGAATGATGTTGCACTGGAGATTAGCCTAGGTTTGTGCTGAAATTTCCAATCATTTCAAATGTATGATGCAATATTTACAACACGCTGTTGATTCTATGCTCGGTTCTGGTTGAAACTGGCTTACATACCAAAATACCTTAATGTAGCTAAAGATCTAAAAGAAGACAAGTGTGCTCATGGACTCCTTTTAAGTGTAGACCCATGAGTTGTCATCAAAAGTGCAAGTACTAAGACAGAAAAAATTTGGGTGTGCCAACTACACCCTCCCCCATGCTTGAATGACACTGTCCTCAGTGACACTCCCCATGCTTGTATAAAACTTAGGGAATGCATATGAAAACAAAAATAAATAAGAGAAAAAAGGAGTATAAGTCACCTGATCCACTTTGTGAAACCTTACTTGATACGACATACAAATGACTTTTCATAGGTTTTACATGTCTCACAGTTCACAACTCATAGAAATATGCAAAAGAATGCAATACATACATGATCTAGGCTTGACGCTCATGAAGAAAAACTACCTAAAAACATAAAAAATACTAAAGCTATTAATGATACATCATACATATGGGCTGCCTTCCATAAAGGGGTCAAGCAAGCATTGCCCTTGCATACAACACGAGGTAGACTGGTGCAACAACCATCCTAATTTGAGTTTTTCTACCTAACTAACGCGCTAGCGGCCAAACCACAAAGCGAGTAACAGAAACAAATACTGAAAACGAGAAATAAACAAGCACCATGCAGTTGCACTCAGCAGAGAATTTGCGAAAATGAAATCTATGTGCACGATACCAATCATACAGAGTTACTTCTAAGAGAATCCTAAAGGGTGGGTTGTGCAAAAAAGTAAGCTTGTCTCTACGGTATGCACACACGTGGTTCTAAGCCTAAATGCGAAAAGCAAACTAAACAATCCTAATTAATCAACTAAACAATTTTAATTAAAGAACTAAATTAAACTAACAACCTAAAATACGAGAACAAACACAAGGCAATAAAGTGAATACTCATATTTCACCATTCCCCGACAACGGCGCCAAAAATTTGATGTCCTTTTTTGAAGATCATTGTAGTTTTGAAAAGATTTTTTTAAGAAAAGCATGTGAAAACCAGACATCAAATAATAAAAAGTGGCTCTCACTAGTGGTAGAGACCAGGTCAAACTCAGGGAACGGGAAATACTTGTATTTAAACACAAGCTAAACTACTCTTTATTACCAAAATAAAAAGAGTTAATTAAATAATTAACTAACTAAGGAAGTATGGCCCTACGTAGAGGGCTTAAACAAAATAAATAAATGGTTTTATTACAAACCCAAAAAAATAAAAGAACTAAAAATCCTAAGCTAAAACGAAAAGAAAAGGCTTCAGTGCTTCAAATCTTTTTGTCCCCTCTTGAGGTAATGCATGTTTTCTTGAACTTTTTCTTTTCTGAGGGCTCCCTGAGGACACTTTTGAGCAAGGTTGTTAAATGCGATGAGGCGAAGCGAGGCGTTGAGCCTGCGTTTCGCCTCTGAGGCGTACGCCTCAGATACTGAGGCGTACGCCTCTCACAACTAGAATGGAAGTGAAGCGGTGGGAGGGGAGGCAGTAAGAGAAGGACCACCCGCCCAGCTGGTACGGAAGCGAGGGATATGCCGGTCGTCCGGTGGTCGGAGAAGACTGAGCAGCAGCTGCAGCACAGCAACTCCGGTGGTCGGTGGTCACAACTGGTCGGAGGTTGATGAGGGGCGCATCACAACAACGCCTCAGTACCTTGAGCGTGTGCCTCGCCTCTGAGGCATACGCTTCAGGTACTGAGGCGTACGCCTCTCACAACACTGCTTTTGAGGGCTTGAGGGGACCTCAGAGGATACTTTTAGGGCACAAAAAGGGGCTCACCGTTCCAACGCTTTCTTGCAAAACACAAAAACATAAAACAAGCAGTACGCAGACAACTAACACAAATTTATGAACTAATGATAAAAAGAATTCAGTAAAAACAAGATTTGAATTGACTAAACTAAACTAAACTAAACTAAACATGAACTAAACTATTTTAAGAAATCAACTTGTAACAACCTACACTAAATGACGAAATAGCAAAACTACCTAACTAACAATCAAGAACCTCAGTTGCAACAAACTAACTAATGATTGACACAATGAAAGATGCTTTACGACTTTTGCACTGAATAAAGTTATCCTGTGACACATCTGGCATGGGCATAGGAACTGTGTTGAGTCAAGAAAGCAAACCTACTGCCTACTTTAACAAAAAGTTGAATGAAGCCAAGCTCAAATATAGCACCTATGACAAATAATTCTATGCTATAGTTAGCGTGCTAATACATTGGCGACATTATTTAGTGCATAAAGAGTTCATCCTATATACTGACCATGAAGCATTAAAGTATATCAATGGTCAATATAAATTGAATGCACGTAGAGCCAAGTGGGTTGAATATTTACAAGAATTCACCTTTGTTTTAAAACATAAGGCAGGAAAGGACAATATGGTAGCTGATGCACTAAGTAAAAAAAATATGTTACTTTCTACCATGAAATTATCTATTTGGGGTTTTGAAAAGTTTACTTCATTATATGCCAATGATAACTATTTTTCAAAAATTATTAATGACGTAAATGAAAATAATCATGATGAATTCTCCTTGGTTGATGGTTTTTATTTAAACGAAATTTGCTTTGTATTCCTGATTGTTCCCTTAGGCTTAGATTAATTTTAGAATTACATAATGAGGGACATTTTAGTAGAGACAAAACTATGAAATTAGTTTCCTCGATTTATTTTTGGCCCCATATGAGAAAAGATGTGAATAGGTTCGTTGAGAAATATCATACATGTCATATAGATAAAGGTAATGTTACCAACGTAGGATTGTATTTACCTTTACCTATTCTAGAAAAGCCTTGACAATGCATAACCATGGATTTTGTTTTAGGTCTGCCTAAAACTTTGCATGGATTAAATACCATTTTTGTTGTAGTAGATAGATATTAAAAAATGGCTAGATTCATACCCTGTAAGAAAACCATGGATGCATCTCATATAGCATACTTGTTTTCCAAGAAAATATATAAGTTGCATGGGATTCCTAAAACTATCACATCAGATAGGGATGTTAAATTCGTAGGTCATTTTTGGAGACAACTATGAAAAAAGTTAGGCATTTCTTTGCATTTTAGTATTATGCATCATCCTCAAACGGATGGTCAAACTAAAGTTGTTAATAGATCATTAGGAAATTTATTGCAAGCTTTAATAAATGACCAACCTAAGTCTTGACCACACATCCTTGCGTAAGCTGAATTTACATTTAATAAGTCTGTGAATCGATCAACTGGTTTTAGTCTATTTTTTGTTTTATATGGTTCTAATCTATTTTCTCCTATAGATTTAACACCTATTCATGTGATTGGACTTGTTTTAAATTCTGTACAAGATCATATTTCTTTGCTACAAGATATTCATGAACAGGTACATCAAAAGCTACAAGAGAGTGTTAGTAAATACAAATCTAGCTATGATAAGAAGCGCCGACAGGTAATTTTCAAAATTAGAGATCTTGTGTGGGTTACTTTAACAAAAGAAAGATTGTCGGTTGATATGCATGGTAAGTTAGTGCCTAAGCGCATTGGTCTCTATGAAGTTACTAATGTTATAAATGACAATACTTATAGGGTGATGTTCCCAGCACATTATAAGACTTCTGATGTGTTTAATGTCAAGCATTTGGAGTAGTACCATGGCGGCATACTTGACAAGGATCCAACTCCGTGGATGAAGCCCTTCTAACCTGGGGGGATGATATAGAGCATCCAGATGATCAAAACATTGAAGACGAGTTGGCTGTGAATCTAACTCTTCATACTTGATCCAGGATATGATACCCTAGAAGATCAAATTCCCTTCAGACCCATTCGAGTGCAAATAGATCTCTGGTGTAACTCCTTCATTTTGACACATCTCAACTTCTAAGAATTTTGTTTTTTGCTTCTCAGAAATTACCTCATGTGGCGATTCCATTTTTGCGAATATTGGAATCAATTCTGTATTTTTTTTAGGTGTCAGATCTTATGGATCTGGATAGTTTTGGTATCCGGTAGGATTATTTTACGGTGCTAGAGGGTGTATGGGGTATCGAGGTAGATTTTTATTTTTATTTTTTTTTAGTAATTTTATTTTGCTCTAGAATGGTTTGACATCCATTTGCACGAATTGGATCTTAGACTAGATCCCATTCATCTTAAATGGATCCATATTGACCCCCACATGGTTGGACCAATATGGACTTCATTTGAACTTGTTTGACCAAAGTCAAGAGGAGTGTAGCTTGACTTCCTATTGGTGCAAATGGAGGTGGACCTAAAGTCTCTCTAAGCCCAAGTCACCTCCAAGGTGGCCAATAGGAGGACACCTCTTTCTTGACCATCCAAAAGAAAGTATTTCAAATTTGGCCTTCTCATTAGCCACTAAGGGGGTGTCCTCCAACATGGCCAATAAAAGGTCATGCTACCTTTTTTCTTCCCTTAAATGAGCCAAGAAAATGTTGAGGGGGTTTTCTCTCATTGCTGAAAAAGTTTGTTGAAGAAAAATCATGGTGGATCTTCCCTAGTCGTCTCCTATATTGGGACATTTTGTTGAAGCTTGTTGCAGCAAGACCATGGTGTAGACTATAGTTTGATATGGTGTGAACCGGAGCTGAATGAGAACCTCTTCGTGTGTCCATAGTAGTTGTTCAAAATTTGTACCAACCGTTGTGGCTACTTCCTTGTCCATGGTGCCCTTGCCGAATTAGAAAGAAGTAGCATCGTGATTATTCGTGTTTTAGTGACTTTTGATATTGTTGTTGAAACCTTATCTTGTGACTTCTAAAATGGGTTTGATTAAACTTGCCTCAATTTGAACTAGTTATCTATCTTGTTTGATTTAAAAGGTTACCTTCTAAGCATTGGATCTTAAATATAATTTTTCTTCTAGTTTGTTTGATATTTGTGGCTTATTTATAATCCTTACTTACTCTCACCGAAGTTGGGATAAGGTGAAAGGGATTTAGCATTAAAGAATATACATTTAGAAGTGTTTATGTGTGCAGGTTAAACAATAAACCTCTAATATTAAAATTTGGATTAAACTAAATGTGTTGTTGAATCGTATACCACTATTCGGTTATGCGATTGTCTATGTATCACACATAGTTTTACTAATCGAGGCATAACTCTTAATTTGCTTTATAAAAATTAGTGTATGATAGCTTGTTGAAAAGCTAACATATGTGGATACAACTTATATGTTTATCCCATTATCTGATTCATTCATTTTAGTTGTCACAATATGTCTAAAACAGAGAAAATAATAATTCGGGTGATTCTCAGAACTGTAACCCTTTGTTTGGTTCATAGCAGAGTCATCCAAACTCCGATTCAAGTGATTTTTATTGCTCTAATTCGATAATTAATTTCTCTACAACTTTGTTAGACAAATTTGTTGAATCAATCGTATTTATGGTCAAGAGTATCTTGAAATAGATGAAACAGTTCCATGAGTGACTGTACAAAACTATACCAATCTACCATCTTGCTTGGGTTGTATCGGAGTCAGTCGATGTTCAATTTGAGTGATTTTAGTTTCTCTAGTTTCAAAACTAAATTTTCTATAACTTTTGTTTTTGGGTCATTAACAGAATCTTTAGGGAACAGTTTTGTTCTGACCTATTCATACTGGATAATTATAGTAGACCCACCTATGAACACAGACCCATTGGTCTGGTGTCTGGTTCGTATCTCTACCAGCAGTGGTCATATTTATGAGTTTTTGAGATTATTCTAAAGATCAATCTATTATCTACAGAATTTGTTTTGGCACTGTCCTTTCATTTGGGGCGTAAAAGGTTCCAAACACCCCCGTATTGAAAACTATCAGTTTTTCAAGTTATCTAGTTTAGCTTCTGCGCATCAAGATCCATTTGAATCTTGGAAAGTGGATTGGCCCCTTGTTGGATCCACATCACTTTTCCCACCAACCTGAATGACTCTCATGATCAAGAACCATTATCTACTTCAGACAACCAGTGCAATCTTGCCACCGAAGAAAGCACCCAAGGAATGCCTCCAATTCGAAGATCTGATCATTCTAGTCAACCACACTCATACTTTAAGGATTTCAAGTGTTACTCTATAGCCCTCGTACTCCAATCAGATGAATCGTGTGACGTGACTCCAAGTACTCACCATCCTCTTAGCCATTATCTTGCATATCTGCACTTTTCTCCTTTCCATAGAATTGTTTTGGCGGCATTCACTCAAATTTCCTAGCCAAAGACTTTTGTTCAAGCCATGAAACCCCGACATTGGTGTGATGCCATGGTTGCGGAAATCCGAGCACTTGAGGAGAACAATACCTGGGCGGTGATGAATTTACTTGAAGGTAAGCATTCTATAAATTGCAAATGGTTTTATAAAGTTAAATATCGATCTGATGGTTCCATCGAACGTTATAAGGCATGCTTGGTAACTAAAGGGTACACTCAAATCGAATGTCTTGATTACAACAAGGCGTATGCTCCAGTGGGCAAGATGGTCACAGTTTAGTGTCTTCTTGCCATTGCTTCTATACATAATTGGCATCATTTTTAAATTGATGTCAACAATTCATTTCTTCATGGTGATCTAGATGAAGTATACATGCATTTACCCCCTGGATTTTCTAGTCAAGGGGCACACCAAGTTTGCCTCCTAAATAAGTCACTTTATGGACTCAAACAATCCTCGCGAAATTGGTTTGCAAAGCTCTCATCTTATTTAAGAGAGATCAGATTTATTTAATTCAATGATGATTATTCTTTATTCTCACGTATAGGGAACGTCAACTAAATGTTCATATTGGGGTACGTGGATGAAATAATCATCGCAAAAGATAATCTTGATCACATCAGCGACCTTAAAAGAAATTTCAACAAGAAATTTTGCCTCAAAGATCTCGACAATCTAAAATATTTTTTGAGCATCGAAATAGCTTGATCCAAGCAGGGGATATTTCTATCTCAATGAAAGTATACATTGGATATATTAGAGGATATTTTGGGTTGTAAGCCATGTTGCTTTCCCTTAAAGCAAAATTCAAAGTTCAATAATGAAGATGGATGCATTTTAGAAGATCTGAGTCTCTATTGACAATTGATTGATCGACTGATAAATCTCACCATCACACACCCTGATATCTCCTATGCAGTCCATGTTCTAAGCCAATTCTCAAACCAACCACGCACTCATATGAATGCAACTTTTTATGACATCTCAAAGGTACCTCGAGCCAAGGGATTCTAATGAATTTATCTAGTCTATTGACTGTTCTTGGCTAATATGATTCATATTGGGCTTTTTTCCCAATGTGATCATTGCAAAAAAAATTCCGCTCGTCCTCTTTTTCCTTCTTTTCCTTTCTAGCCTCTATTCCATTTTTGAAAGGGAATAAAAGATAAAAAAGAAGAGAAAAGAAAAAGAAAGAAGAGAGGAACTCTTTTGCAAAGGTCTCACTTGACCTTAATTTTGAAAATATTTTGAAATTACTCTCCTCTATTTTTTTGAAAATTTGCGGAAAAATGGAGAGGGGATTCGTTTGTCGGTACAAGGTTCGACCGTTCTTGGTGCCTTTACTAGGGGTAATCGAACTAAGGATCGAACTTATGCCTTTTGATTTGCCTAAATAATATCTAAGAAATTATTCTAAGTGTAAAATGCACAAAGAATCATGCTTGTGTAATGCAAATGCAGATATGTATGCTTTTGAGAAGAATAATTTCGAAAAATCTTTGGATTTTCCAAGTGATTCTGAAATAAGTTTGAAAATATTTTGAAGAAATGGTTTTTGAAAAGTATTTTGGAAAAAGTAGATTTTGACCCTAACTTAGAACTTGAAATAGATCTGGAAGAAGAGACTTGAAGTTCTAAGTCTTAGAATAATCAGAGTTTTGAAAATAAATCTTGAATTTGAAGAAATGAAGAGAAAAGCAGAATTGGAACTGGGATAGAAGTTAAAGTAAAAATGAAATTTCAAAGTCAAAATGAACTTTGAATTTGATTCTCAAAAATTGATTTTTGATAAAAAATTTGATTGTAAGCTTAAATTCAAAACCTGAAACAGGAATTGAATTTGGAAGTTGAATTTAGAGTTGGGAAATAGATTTAAAAAGTGAATTTCAAAAATAGAGTTGGAATTGGAATTTGGAATTGAAAATCAAGGTGAGATTTGAAAATGGAATTGAATTTGAGAAATCCAGATGGAATTTGAAAATGTAATTGGATCTTGAAAATTCAGATGGGATTTGGAGATGAAATTGGATTTGAGAAATCCAGATGGAATTTGAAGATGAAATTGGATCTTGAAAATCCAGATGGGATTTGAAGATGGAATTAGATTTGAGAAATCCAGATGAAATTTGAAATGGAATTGGATTTGACAATTCCAGATGGAATTTGAAAATGGAGATCGGAGAATAAAACTTGATTTTTAAACTTGAGTTTTGAAATCAGGAGATGAATCTTGGAATTTCAAAGTTGATTTGAACTTTGAAATTTGATTTGAAATATTGAAGTGATTTTGAAATTGAATTTTGAATTGGTAAATGAATTTGGAATTTCAAAGTTGAATCGAACTCTAAAATTTGATCTGGTTTGGAAATCGAATTTTGAACTTGGAGATGATTTTTGAAATTCCAAAGTTGAATTAGACTTTGAAATTGGAATATTGGATTTTGAAGATAGAAAGATGAATTTGATTTTATAAATATGAATTGGAGATTGATTTGAGAAATGAGAAAGACATTTGAAAATATATCTTAAAATCACTTGGATTTTAAAGATAACTTGAAATAACTTGAAAAGATGAAATGCAATTCTATCCTAAATGTTGCATGATTTGAAAAGAATTTTGAAGATTGAATTTGAAAAATATATTTCATTCTTTAGAAGAATTAAAATATGATTAAAGTTATAATACATTCATGACTATGGTCACAGATGTATTATAAAATAATTTGTATTTAAATTCAGATAAAGAATAAAATATATTTTGGTGCCTTTATAGGGTTTGAAATGAAATTAACTCTCCATATATCCTGACTATGGCCATGAATATATTCCAAATTAATTTACAAATCAAACTCTGATAAAGGAAGAAAAATTCAGAAAATATGATGATTTTTTAAAAGAGGCCTGAGTGTGGATCTAATGTTATTCCATAAAAGATAAAAATCTTAAGTATTGTTCACATTTTGACTGTGGCCATAAATGCAAATCGTTTACTTATGATTAATTACCTTTTATTAAAATGGTGCACATGCCATTCATGTTTCACCATCGTGGATTTTCAAAAATAAAAGAAAATAATATGAAACAGGTAATTTATGAAAAGGTATGCTCATACATTCTATTCTAATATTGGAAATGTCAATTCGCATTAACATCTAATTATTACAAACTTGAATAGAATTCGAAATTACAAAATCCTAATCTGGAAAAGGAATTTGACCATTTACATCTTTCCTGCAAAACAGAGTTAGCAAAAGATAACAGGTACGTATAAAAGTTTGTAAAATATCACATTGAACCTAGAATGCAACTAATGAAATGCTCATGCATACATTTTACACTAATGAAATGCAATGCAAATGACAAAATATACATGGGAATGATATTTATAAGCCAATGAGGAGTAGATATCAGAATATATATGTAATATCCTAAGATGATGATGAAAAATAGATGTTGAAATATGTAAATGATCTCCTAAGTTAATTAGAATGTACATGTATCATTTAAATGGAAATGCAGTGCTTGTATTTTATAATGAAATGGATGTAATTTATATTTATATAAGGCTAAGGTTAATGGAAAAATATAACATGAAATCTGCTCAAGGGTTGGGCTAGTACTGAATAATGCACATGAACTGTTATGACAGGATATAATGGTTCAACTCGATGTTGTGGAGGTGTTATTGCTGTTGGTGACAGTAGCAAGTGAATGAGTGTTGATGGTTTTGATGATATGATGCAGCTGGAAAAGAGGTAGATGGAGTGGGGTGTGCATGATGAAGGTTGTGCAAAGAAGTGATAGGGATGTGGAGGCCACAGGGTGTAGCAATGTGGCAGGCTGCAAGGTGCTATAGGTTGGAGGTGGTTTGAAGAGATGGTGGAGTATATATGGTGAAGGCCGGTGATAGTGGAGAAAGAGGTGTTGTTGTGTAGCAATCATACAGGATATGGTGCTTTGTGTAAGGAGGATGTGTCGGGTAATGAAGTGTAAAGAAGGTGCAGCAACAATGGTGAGAGGTGAGATATATCGTGTATAAACATGTAGCAAGTGTTGCCGCAAGTAAAGAACGTAGCGGGTGAGTGCAAGTAGCTGGAACTGATTGGAGCTGAAATAAGGTGACATGTATGATGCTGCAAAAGTAACTGTAGCAAGGGGAATGATAAGTGTAATGGTGGGTAGCTGGTGACAGTGGATGAGATGCTGGGGACAGGTAGCATTCAACTGGAATTCCAGCTAAAATTCGGGAGAGAGAGAGGTTGTAGGTATGTATTGTGAGGGGCTGGAATGTGAAAGTAGCATCAGAAAGTTAGTGTGGTAATGAGATAAATGAGAGCATGAAATCGCCATATGGAAGGTGCTGAATGCAAGCACCAGGTGATGCATTCTGCTGTAGGTGCAGAGTATATGGTGATTTGCAAATTGAAGAACTCATGCCACTCACCTAAGAGCTAAAACTGGCAATGGATTTCCACGGCAGTCCTTGAGGCCAGCAAGTACACAGGACCGTGACATGTATAGTTGTGCATCAAGGCCTAGAACATATAGCAGCACTACTTTTGAGATAAGTGATTTATTCTAGTTTTGTAGTCTCTTCAGATGTCTGAACAACTGAAGATATCTCCTGATTTTTTTTTTTTGCACGTCAGAAGTGCATCACTTGTTTACATTCCATCTAGTATACAACAATCATGTGACAGAAATTATATGATTTCACTAAAAATGGAGAACATTGCCAGTCAAAGATCTTGAATGGCACGGGTCCAAAGTGGCAATTATATTGCTATACAAAACTCATGAATGAAGCAACTTTAGTAGTGATTTTCAGAAAATGCTTCTCTCAGCATCACAAGAACAATGGTCAGTGAGATGACGAAAAGAAGGTGATTTAATATGAAAACTTTGGCCACTGTATCTATCACTGATGCATTGTAAAATCACAAGATAATGACAAATACAATGAAATCAGACAGTGGTGTTAGCAGATGCTAATTCACTCAAGTAACCAATATAAAATGCATAATTAAGATGGAATATGTCGGAAAATTATGAAAGATGCAAGGGAAATGGTTATGCAGCAACTGGCCCAAAGATGGACACAATTGTCACAAAAAAAATGGGACTGCGAACAACTCTAAAAACAAGTCTAGCCGCTATAAATCCCATTATAAACAATAGAATCAGTAACTATAAAACAGGCTTTGGGAAAATCCTTCTAAAGGAATGTCCATCATCATGACTGAGATTAGTGACAGCTTGTTGGGGAATCTTTGAAACACCATGTAACTTGATTGATCCAAGAGAATCCAACGGACCAGACACCTTGCGAGGTGCATCCGATGACTTAAGTGACCCAGAAGAAATGGGGCCTGAAGTTATCAGCCCCTTTGTAAGAAGCATTGGGGGAAGAGGACTAGAGTCTTGGCGTACCATATGTGTAGTTCTTCCAGATTGAGGTCCAGAAGACTTCTTGACAAGATCTCCATATCCCTTGTTGCAGAGTGGGTGTTGTGTGTAAATGGGCAGCATGCTTATGCAATGAGGAGGGCAAGTAGCAATGGAATATGCACATGTTGTAGGTGCCTAGATGCAACGTAATGGAGTGTAGTGCTGCAGTGAGAGTGTTGGTATTGTGTGAAGGTGTGGCAGCAGCATAAACAGCGGATAAGCTCAATTCACAGCAGCAATACTAGCATCTTCACGGCAAATCATAATAAATTTTACAATAAACAAGATAAAATCTTACAGCAAAACAGGGATTTGCATTAGATCAAACAAGCTATTCATGAACAAAAATGCTAGAATTCAAACAAGATGGACAAAAAGGAGCCAGAACATAGAAAACAAAGGTGCGGGGGAAAGGAGAATGGGGTTCATGTTCAGGAACTTTGGGGTTTCATTCAAAATCTGGACTGGTTTTAACTTTACCCCTGTACACTCAGTAACAATCAACACCTCGAATGTGTTCTTCTCTTTTCTTTCTTTTTTTTATCCTGAACCCTAATGAGATTCTTGTCAATTTCGCCCAATTGATCCACAAATTGCAGTTGAGCTTGTTTTTCCACTTCATCATCATTAACAGTAAGATTTTGAATTCCACCATATTAAATCCAGTTTGATAATTTACATAGAAGCTACCTCTTTAGATCTGCCCCTTTGAAAGTTCCACGGTGTTCTTCAGATAAAAGGGGCCCTCGACTGTACTCATATTACATTTTAAACCAGGATGTTTTTGCCTATAAATCCTAACAATACAGGTTTATATTCACTTCCATTTGATCATTTTCATTGTTGATCTCAGGTGCTATACCCAGCAAATGAATGAGATGTGAAGACAGAAATGGGTGCAATACATCGAAGCAGAGGAAAATGCTACAAAAAAGATAATGCAAGGTAATGCCATGGTATAGATGCAATGGATGCCAAACATAGATGGGAGTGAGAACATGAGCACACGCATAGCTGAATGCAATGAAGATAGCAAATGCATAGTTTAATGATCAAATGGTACAGTTGTTGTTGTAATGATGTTGAAGATGGTGAACTTCACAGTAGATAGCAGGGGATTCCATGATAGAGATGAGAACAATCCTCATAGCCAGTTCAATGGTTGGATTCACGGTGAAATCAAATGTAGGGCAGATATATTTCACCATGAATCAAATCCAAACAAGTACTGAATCATGTTGATGGCTAATGGACGTTTGAAGGATCGATAAAACATGACAATGTAGATAAACTAATGAAACCGCAGAGAACTCAAATCAATAAATCAGAAAGGATATCAGATGCCGTGAAGATGTAATGAGGCAAAACATAGTTAAAATGTGTGAGATACAGTGAATTATATGGATGAAATGCAACTAAAGGTATGATCCAATGAAAACTTAAATGAGGAATCGATACAGATTGGAAATTAAAATGCAAGTTTGAAAAAAAATGGAATCAAAGAGACTTATTATATATAGAGTGATAGAACTAGTAAACACACATAGCGAAATATAGCAATCTGGCTATAAAAAATAATAAAGGGATATAATGAAACTGTAGAAAATAAAAAATGTATAGATCTACGAAAAGGGGTGTAGCCAACAATGGGGCCAAATTTTTATTTCCGATGCTGCCATAAGCAGATCGACATTGCATTATTCTGCTTTAAACAAATAAGAGATGAAAACAAAAAAAAATGATGAAGAATCATCGGATCTAATACATAAACAGGAATTTAAAGCAAGAAAAATAGAAATAACTTGTAAAGAAGATATGAAAATAGGAAATCAATAATATCAATAGAAAATTAAGATCAAGAGATAATGAAAACAGGAAAAACGACAAACAAAGAAGATTGTAAATAGAAAATCAAAAGAAAGGAAAATCAAATGTAGGAATACGCAGATGCCATCAATGTCGCAATGCGTAGGTCGATATTGCTAGAGGCAAATCGACACTATGGATGTTGCTTCTCGGTGAACAGTAAAAGGAAAACATGAAAGAAATAGAAATATAACGGGTGCCAAATCATAACAAAGAGGTGTAGATGAAGAGTTTTTCTTACAGAAGAGAGGAAAGGGCGATGAATAGGAAAAACCAAAACAAAAATAAAAGGGAGAAGGAGTACCTACCGTGGTTTTTGCAAGATTAAAGCGAGAGATGTAGCCTTCCCTTTGTTCTACCATGGAGTTCTTTCCACTGCTTGCCTACAGAAATTCGTAGTTCTGCAAGGCTGATGCGAGAGAGGGTTGTGGCCTTGCTGCAAATATTGGCTCCCTTCAACTGAAAGAGAAGAGAACTAGAGAGAGAGAAGGAGAAATGAAGAAGAGGAGAGGGGAAGGAGAACGATCAAGAAGGAGAAGAAGATGGCGGGGTGAAAAGCGATCCTCAAAAGGGGACCCCCGCGGCTCTGTTTTATAACAGAAAGCCGTTAGGGGTTTTACAAGGGAGATCCACAAGGTTTTTGAAATTTTTTGAAAAAGGGGCTCCTTTCAAAAGTTTTCTCAAAAGAGGTTTTTATCAAAACAATACTTTCAAGAAAGGGGTTTCTAAACTATTTTTTTGTTTTTTTCTGTCTTTTCTATATTTTTTTGTGTTTTTGAAATAAAAACTCTAAAACTATGGGAAAATAAGAGATTTTAAACATTTTTTGTAAAATTTAAAAATATTTACAAGAGGGGTTTTCTGAGAATTCAGGGCTATTCTTTGGATTTTTTTTTAGAAAACAGGTTTGGATCCAAGGTTTTGAGGAAATATTCGAGTTTTGGACCTCGAATTGAGGAATATAGAACAGTGGATCCAAATGGATACCGGATGGACTGTCTGAGTCATTCAAAGATTATTTTTGTATTTTTATAATTTCATTTTAAAAATTGGATAACAGTGTCCAGAATTGGATTTTGATACTAAATCCCGATCTGAAATTGAGTTAGATATAGAAAATGGATTTAATTTCAGTAAAATTGGAGAAATAAACTCAAATTTTGATTAAAACTGACTCAATTATTCAGAAATGGGGGTCAGGGGCAAAAATAGGAATTTTTATAAAATTTTGAAAAATTTGGGGTGTTCACACCCAATGACCCGCAAATCCACTTTTGGGTAATGCATTTTGATCGGCCTGAGTTCAACATCTTGAAAATCAAAGAAACAGTTAACTATTTCTCGATCATTTGTAAAAGCTGAGTATCATTCTATGGCCTTAGCAACTTGTGAACTCACTTGGGTCAAATATTTGTTCACAGATTTTGGGATCCCTCATCCTGAGCCAATGACCTTATTTTGTGATAATCTAGCAGTGCTATATATTGTTGTTAATCCTGTTTATCATAAACGCACAAAACACATCGATTGTCATCTTATTCAGGATAAAATTCAAAATGAGTTAATCCGTACTCAATTCATCCTCACCCATTCACAGTGCGCAGACATTTTCACAAAGGTCTTAGGCAAGGCAGTGAGTAACTCTCTATTCTAAAGATCAAGTTAGGCATGCTCGATTCACATGCTCCAACTTGAGGGGGCATATTAGCCTGTAAAAATGTGTTGTAAAAATCTCATTAACCGTAGCTTATCCCCATCGTTATCTGCTGTTAACGGTTACCTACATTTTATCTGTTGTTAACTTATCCCCATCATTATTTGCTGTTAATGATTACCTACATTTTAGGGACTATATTGACCAAGATAAGTCATTATTTGATGTTAACGCCCTGCTAATTTGTTACCTGCATTTTAGGAAAAAATGTCGACCAAGATAAATCGACATTTGTATTTATGTATTTCACCTTTTGTAAAAAATAAGCAATTTGATCAGAAATCCAATTTCGAACCTTTTTCTTCACTACTACACTCACACAGCTACACTTTAAGAAAATAGAAAAGAAGCATTACAAAAAGAAACCATCGAAACGAATCTGAAGCAAGTTGTGGCTTTGAACCAGTTTTTTTTTTTTTTAATTTATAACCCAAAGAAACTGCACCGGCATGAAGACCTGGTTGCGCTGGCTCAGCCTACCATACATATGGTCGTCATGCCAGAAGCGTAAAACTCCAAGGCTAGGACCCCTGCCATGGGGCCTATGCTACACATTGGCTTGCGCAGAGTGGAAACACTCATGAGAATCGAACCTTGACTGCCCCACTACACCAACCCCCTTGAACCAGTTCTAATGGTGTAACAGGTCTCAACGGGTTTGGGTACATGTTTAAGTCAGTTTGTGTATGAAACAGGTTTGGGCACATACCAAATTTGTGTTTGGATATAGATTGCCTGGAACCATTTGGACCAGACATAGAAATAGATTGGGTCTAAACGGGTTTGGCTCTATATTCATCATAGCCAAGAACCGACCTGTTTTGTCAATGGGTCTATATTTTGGACCTGAGCTGAATCCATGGGTCTATTAAAATTGGTCAACATCAGGTCGGGTCAGGTATACATGACCCAGTTACACCCCCTATTTGAAAAGGAAGCAACTCATTCTCTATTTCTAATTTACTGTTGGGGCTTAGGCCTCGATGCAAATGTGCATAGCTTAGTCAAATCTCTCCCCAAAGTTTCACGATCGATGGTGCAGTATATTGGATCGTTATTAGTTAGGTTTGTTATTGCTTACCAATTATGCTATAGAATGTTCTATTACTAGATTGTAAAACTTTAGAACCTTCCTCAGTCGAGTATGGCTCTCATCATTTCACATATGATAGAATCCATCTTAGCTGTCGAACCAACGATTAAGATTTTGTCCATATTGTGGCTTGAATGTAGACTGTTTCTAGCCATCCAAGCGCATCTGTTGGACGGTCAGGATTAACATAGAATCTTTCTATATATCATGTCATAGGATAGGATCCTTTTCCTCTTCTGAAGTAGGGATGGCAGTGGACCAGGGCAGGGACAAGGTCTCCACTTCTGCCCTGTTTCAAAATTTTGCCCTTCATCCCCGCTTTCATCCCTGCGTGGGTTTTAATTTTAACTTTCATCCATGTTTCATGTTCTCCATCCTCTGTCCAAACTGAGTAACGCGGGGAAGGGCCCCGTTTCTCCTCGGTCCACTGCCATCCTTAAAGAAGGAGAGGAAGGTTTACTAATGGGGATCGGCCACAGGGTGAGGGAAAGCATAAGTCCATCCCCGCCTCCATCCCACACGGGTTTTGATTTTAACTTTCATCCATGTTTCATGTCCTTCATCCCCGGTCCTAACAGGACGAAGCAAGGCAGGGTCCCATTTTCCCAAGTCCAGTATCATCCCTATTAAGAGGCAGGCAGAGCATGTCCAATGGTCATTCATCACATGGAGAACTTAATGTTGACCCTGTAAATGTTGTAGTTAGGCTCATGATGGGCATCAATGGACTTGATTGTGCCACCTGGCATATATTTTGATATACTATTCTTTCCCAATGTAAATTCCAAACACTCGCTATGAGAGTGCGAGGCATTTTTTTCTTCAAACTAATGTGAAAGTGCAACGGGAAAACTAATGAGATTAAAAAAAAGGCAATATTTGCTTTTTCAGAAATATTAAGAAAATCTTGGTATAAAATTCAAAATAAATAGTATATAAATTGTTATAAATGCAACAAGATGACCATTGCATTTGTGATATTTTGGAAAAAGTAATCTTTTATCTCAATTTTATTGAAGATTTTTATGTTGTGAATTTGTCGCAAGAAAATCGCAAGTCAAGAGATCAGTGTTATTTGTGTAAAAAGGGTGCCAAGTAGGCATGCTATACTTCTCTTTTTTCTTTTCTTTTTGGATAAACCAAGATAACCACACCCTGGGTTTACCACTATTGGGTGGAATCAATTAAGGATCAATCCCAATAGATTTTTTGTATAATAAATAAAAAACAAAACAATTGAAAAAAAAACTTAACTTGTTGCTCGTGCCTTTTACAACTCTTGCCTGGTTGAGGATTAGATGACCCACTTTAATTATCTCAGTATTGTTTGAGGTCTTATGTTTACATGAACATTCAGGTTTTCTAGTATGGGCTGCTGGCTCATTAATCCAAGGTTTCTTCGGACCTAGATCCAGCCACAATTAGAGTTGCAAATGGTTCATATTTAGAATAAAAACCGGTTCGAATCCGTGACAACCAAAATTTGCAAAATCACCATCCCCTATTTGTTTGCAACCTTAGCCACAATTACTTAAAACTTTCTAAAAACCTTGGACGCTTGCTTTGAAAGCACTTTTTTCACATTTTCAAGCTTTAATTCTGAGGAGCCCCAAAGGGGCAGGTGGTGTAATGACCCCATCTAACCCTCCTAAAATAGTGATTTTTTTTTTCAAACAATATCGTAAAACACTTCCAAAGATCTGGAGCACATCACAAATTTAATATAACACACCACAAACCATACCGTGCATTGTATCAACTGAAAAATAAATAAAACTTTATTAATTTATCAAAAAGTCAAATATCAAAGACACAAAAATCGTCTATATCAATTTGAGTCATCATGTCAGAACTCAAACACCAGTCACAACTCTTATAGCCTCCAGCCAACCAGTCTGAGACATTACTGAGTATCTATGCCTGTAAAACAGTTTTAAGAAAACTGGTAAGAACCAAAGTCCTTGTATGAATTCATTTTAAAATCCAAATAGTAAAGAAAATAAAATAAATCAATTCATGCATAAATTTCAGAAGAATATCACAAGCAATAATTTAACACACTATCTTACCATTCAAGCATTAAACCAAATATCATGCAGGACTAAATATTATGCAAAGCCAAATATGCATACAAACATAAACTAATGTTGAACAGTAAAATATGCATGATTGGCACATGCATGAATAACTTATTAAGTTATTTATCAGAGTTGCCTTTGCATGCATGTCTCTATTAAATGCACACAAGTTTAAATTTCATTTTTCCTTAAACCCACAGATACTCAAAATGGGCATAAATTTTTAAAGTTCACGTTAGGTTCCTAGTTGTAACTTAACACATAATTTATATTTTATTACTGGGTTCTACATTATTCTTCGACTGATATCAGAAATCCTCACCTTCCATCAGAACATTAGGAATCTTCACCTAATGCTGAGACATCAATGAAAATCCTCAACCATTGATGTCACTTTCTTGATATACTAATAACTACAACTAAATCAACAACACCACCCCTGAGCAAAGTGGCTGAAATCTTCTTAAAATCGTAGTCGAGAGGTAAACTGCCATATCGGGTTTAGGGGCATAGTCACACACAGAGTTTTAGTTTTCTCATGGTCTCCCATAATCACCATCCAAAATTTTAACACTATGGAAGGGACATCAAGAAAAAGATTAATTACATCGTTTGGTCTCTTTTACTATTTCAAAATAAATTTTAAGTTCTTTACGCAATAACCATTTTGCAAATTCATATGCAAAAATAAATAATTTTGGACCCTAACCCTCATAATTTAATAGTGTAATTAAATTTGAAAAACCAATAAATTTTTATAAATAAATTTTGCAATGCATAAATAAAATCAACAACAGTTGGAACAACACCTCTTGGCCTACAGGGCCCGCAGTGGTTCACATCTGACCACTAACATATCATAAAAGTGATTTATGCATAATTGCAAAATTTTAGTGAATATACAACACACACACGATTTACAAACATGTTCACAATGTACATTCAAGACACAAAATATGAATGTACATTAAGCGAAGCATATACACAGGTGAATACAATGCTTGCATAACACATCATTCATAATCAATTCTATGCATAATCAACCAAACATACATATGATCACAATCATGCAAACATCAAATTATTTTAGGTTCATGTGTATGACATGCACAATTGCAAACCAATCCATTTAGGATCAGATTTATGTATCATCTAAAAAAGAATACATATTCCAATCAAATTTATATACATGATCAATTTCATATACTCAAATCAAGTATGCAGTAAATTTATCAGTGTTGGTCTGATTCACGTACTGTTATCATCGCAAAATTTTACTTTTGCAAATCAAACTGACCTTTGAAAAAGATTTTGAAAATAACTCGCCTCCGTTTTTAAAATGCAGGATAATTCCGAAGAATGGGACTCGTCTGTCGGTACGAGATTCAACCGTTCCTGGCGCCTTTACCAGGGGTAATTGAACCAAGGATCAATCAAATGCTTTGCTTTGTTCAACTTGTCTAAACCATATTCTAATTCCTAAATGCACAAAGAATCAGGCATGTGCTATGAATTTCTAAAAATGCACATTTGAAAACATGATGTTTGCTTCAAAGATTGGAAAATATTTGGAAGATTCTTGGAAAATAAACTCTTTGAAAATTGTGAATTATTTTTGAGATGCTGTATTTGAGAAAGTGAAAATCGATTTCTGAAGAAATATAAGGATTTTGTGAAAATCGATTTTGAGAAATGTGAAATAACTTTGAAAAACTCGATTTCTTTGAATTAAAACTTTGAAATTGAAAATCTAACTTAGAAAATCGAATTTGGAACTTGGGAAATACGAAATATCATTGGCAAATCCATATTTTGAGAAAATCGATTTTGAATAAGACTTAGGAAATTTTGAAGAATTTGATTCCTTTGACTTGAAATTTGAATTGGAATTGGAATTGGAAAATTCATGAAATGAATGAATATGATTTTGAGGAATTGGGAAAAACTCTTTGTATTTTTGAGAAATGCAGTGCATTTTGAAATTAGCCTAAGAGTGTAGGTTGAATGTGGCTAATGTGAAGATCATAAATCTAGATATCCTTCATATTCTGACTATGGCCATAACTACGAATTCCACCAAGTTTATAAACTTCATAAAAGCTAGTGTATGTGCCATTCGTGTAGACCATAGTGAGTTTCAATATGCATGAATCATCATCCATCACACATTAACATTATTTAAAAAAATAAACTATATGCAATGCTGTCTAAGCTAAGCAGGAAATGTAAATTCTTATTCCAAAGTTTAATTTAGTTTACATCACTATTGAAATTTAAATACATGAAAAATAAAGTCTTCAATGTACCTGCAAAACTAGAAAACTTTGTTAGTGATGATATGTTGGCTTTTCTAGATTTATCTAGCAATATCAGGAAATTGCTGGATTTTGCTAGATATAAGCCTTTTTGCCATGATTCCATTAAATCAAAATGATAAAGTATGAAATAAAATTGAATAAATAAGGAAGATAAGATATGAAATTTCGAAATTGGGGTCAAAATGACCAAAATACCCCTAATAACAAGACTATGGCCTTGAAATTAGGGTTTTCAGAAAGATATTTGGTAAAATGCAAGTTTTGAAATTCAAATGCAAATAAACTAGGCTAAAATATGATATGACATACTTAAACACATGAAAACTAAGGTTAAAGATTTCGAAATTGAGGTCAAATGACCAAATTGCCCCTGATAGCAAGACTATGGCCTTGAAATCAGGGTTTTCTGAAATAGATTTTGGTAAAAACTTGGGTTTTAAGGACTAAATGAAATCAAATTAACATCAAATTTGACCTAAAGTATCCTAATATGATTATGAATATGATTAAACCCTAAAAATATATGCTTATGCACGAAAATCCAAGAATATCACAAAAACTGTGATTTTGGCAGTGTTTTTGGATCTTTGAGGAACCCGGTTTTGCAATTTGCTTAATTCAGCCATCAATCAGATTCCAAAATTCATCAAATTTGGTACCTACACTTGTTATAACCCTAATTTTGAATTAGAATTATAAAAATATTTTTTTGACATTAAATTAACCCAAAAATTGCATCAAACCCTAAAAATATGTTATTTTTGACCTAGTTCACCAACCAGTTTCAGAGTTAGACCTGAATCAGGGGTCAATATTTTATGAAAATCTATGAAATTTTACAGAGACAAACTAGGAAGAAAAACAGAGATTTCCCAATTTACAGTTCGGAAAGAGCATCTCCGGTTAGGGAGAAACCCTTCCGGCAATCTGAACTAAAATCTAACAAATCTAACAGGGGTTAAAACAGATACTTTCAATTGATAATTTTGGGATAAATAGAAATACTGATTTAAAATATCTGATATTTTAACAGTAAACAGTAGACAGAAAAATAACAATACTCATATTTTACAGATCATGAATCCTATCTGTGGTTTGGGATTTATGAATAATACAAGTCTGATTAGGGTTTTGGTAAACCCTAACGAGTTTTAAATTGAAAATCAGAATCTCTGACAGAGGAAAAATACTAAACAGCAATAAAAAATTCTTAAAATTTCACAGTATCTAGATCTAATCAATATGAATCCATGGCACTTTACATATCTAAAATCGGATATAAGATGAGAAAAATATCATCACAGCAAGTTACCTTCTTGATTTTAACTTCGATTTTAAAGATTTAAAAACCCGGTTTGATGTCTGATTTTTCTGACAGGGTTCCCGAGGTCAAAAACCTCTGATTTTTTTACAGTAGTTCCTTTAGATATGCATGCATCACATATAAAAAAATCAGAAATAAACAACGAATATTTCAATCCGAAACAGCATGCGTTTTACTGTTCTAAACTAAAACACACACAAAAATCTAAGAAACTTAAGAAATCATGCCTTAACTAATGAAAACAATAAAACAAACCATAAAACAGTAAATAAAAATTATTTCTATGCTGGAAAACGTAAAATAAACATAAATAAATAAATAAATAAAATAAAATCAAGGAATCAATGGCTGGAATTTGATTTCACCCTTAAACACATGGATTTGACCCATTAAAAGGGTAAATCATGTATTTTATTGGTTAATAATGCAAAGAATCATACTTAAATCACTTTTAATGGATTAAAATCCCTGTAAATCACACAAAATAGGGTTTGATCATCTTCTTGGACCATTCTTGATGGTTCTTGAGGTTGGATCATGGTTGAATCTTCATAAGGAGGAGCATCCAAGGCTAAATCTAGGTTTAAAGCATTAAAAACATTAAATAAAATAAATAAAACTGAAGAAGTTCATAGCTTGGAGTTGCAGCAATGGAGGAAGGGCTGGAGAGGAGAGAGAAGCTCCAAGAAACCTCAAAGGTGAATAGTGAAAATCGTCCCCCTCTCTATTTATAAAAAGAAATTAGGTTTAAAAATCAAGTTTTTTTAAAAAAAATTAGACTCTCTAAGGGGGGGGCGATTTTGGGGTGTAGTTACTATCCTACCCCTAGCCTAAATTATCTAAACTAATGCCTAATTAACCCCTAGTCTATCCTAGAAATCCCCCAAATGTGATGCCACTTGGCATCCTTCACATTTGGGTTTTTAAAACACCTTTAAAAACATTTAAAAACACTAGTTTTAAAAACTAATTTTCAAAATGAGTTTTCAAAATGGTTTTGACTCTTCTAAACTTCTGACACTAACCAAGACACTGACTAACCCTAGTCTAGCCCTGACTTACTTGAATATGGCGCCACCCCGAGTGGGCCCTACTTGAGTTTTTCAAAAAAAAAATGATTTTAAAACTTGAAATTGCGAAAGTTTTCAAAAGATTTTTAAAAGATTTTCAAAAGTAAGCTTGAAATTAAAAGTTTTGAAATGACAGGGTTCTAACTGGGTCAAAACCCCTCTGGATATGGTTCCAACTGAGTGGGCCCACATCGATTTTTGCAAATTTTGAAATAAACACTGAAAATACCTTTGAAAAGAGGTTAAAATTAATAATTGAAATTCAAGATTTTTGAAAATAGAGTCTCAGGCGAACTGGAACTCCAGGTTAGAGTCCTGAACTCTTAGGATTCTGAGATTTTAGATTTTAAAAAGTCAAATGAATGGTTTTTGAAAGATTTTATCAGAAAATGGTGAAACAAGTCAGAAAATACAGTCAGGGTTAGACTCCTAACTCGATCAGAACTCTGACATAGAGTCCTGAACTAACTGGACTCTGCAAAATGACCTAATTTTTTTGAAAACGAATGGAAATAAATGAAAATGGAATAAAAACAGACTTCAAAACAGACTCCTGACTGGATTGGGACTCTGGGACAAAGTCCTGATCGGACTAAAACTCTAGATTTTTTTGGTATTTTCTGAAAAACAGTTGAAAGAACTTGTGAAAACAGTTAAAATAATAACAAATATTGGAATAAACCAGAGTTCTGATTCAACTGAGACTCTGAGAACAGAGTCCTGATTGAACTAGGACTCTTATATTGTTGGATTTTCTGATAAGTGATGGAATTTAAGCAAAGCTTTTGAAAACCAGTGAAAATGAAGTGAGAAAATCAATTTTGGATAGAATCCTACTTCGATCAGAACTCTGGGGTAGAGTCCTGATTTGATCAGGACTCTGAGATAAAACCTCAGAATTTTAAAATTCTTTGATAAAAGCGCAACAGTTTTGATAGATGAAAAGATTTTTGAAAGATTCTTTCAAAATTTGAAATCAGGATCGGAGTCCTGATCTAACTAGGACTCTCTGAACAGAGTCCTGTTTTGACTAAAACTCTGAGTTTCTGACTCATTTTGAAAGATTTTGAAAGATTTGATTGAAAATGGTTGTGAAAGATTAGAGTTCTAATCCGATTAAAACTCTAAAGAAGAGTCCTGATCCGACTGGACTCTTGAAGAAGAGTCCTGATCCAACTAGGACTCTAAGATTTTGGCCAAAACAGAAGATTTTGAAAGGTTTTCTCCGAAAACAGGTAAAAAGGTAGTGAAAAGTAGAGTTTTGATCCGACTAGGACTCTGGAAAAAGAGTCCTGATCCAATTAGGACTCTAAAATTTTTGAGATTTTTGATAAATGAAGGAATCCAGAAGCGACACCACCTAAATGAGTCTCATCTGCGAATTGAAATCAATTGAAATTGAGTTTGAAATGAATCCAGATTGTTTTCTGAGAAAATACTTCAAAATATAAGGTCCTAGGGGTTGGCAAATGACACAATGTTGATTAAAAACACACGTTTTTTAAAATTGATTTTTGAAAGAAAAGTTTTAAAACTCAAATCTGGATTGAATATTTTGAAAACAGGAGTGTTGGATCTCGAAGATGAAATGTAATGACATGTAATGCTATGCTATGCAATGAAATGATATGCAAAATGTATGCAATGATATGCAATTACCTATGAAATGGACAAACACTGGATGAGGGTGAAAATTTGGGGTGTTTACACGTACATACTTAGAATTATATACATGTATCGACCATGACAAGAGAAGTGCAAATCCACCAATCAGATTCATGTACATGAATCGACCACTCAACCAAAAATATATCATAGCTGGTTTGATTATCAAGCCAATAACTAGGGTTGATCCATGTACATAATCAAAATCATGTACATAGGTCGGCCAAGCTGAAAAATACATATTAACAGCATGTTGGTTGATCCATGTACATGATTATAATCATGCACATGGGTCGGCCAGAACTGAAATAAATCCACATTGCATACTGATTGATCCATGTACATGATCGACCAGACTTGAAATAAATCTATATTCAACATGCTCGTTGATCCATATATATGATCATAATCATGTGCATGGGTCAGCCAGACTTGTGCAAACTTGAATACAACATGCTGGCTGGTCCATGTATGTGATCATAATCATATACATGGGTCGGCGAGGCCTGTACAAACAATATACAATATGTTTGTTGGTCCATGTACATGCCTAAAACCATGTACATGGGTTGCCCAAACCAAAAATGACATGAAATCAGCTTGTTGGCTGATCCATGTATATGATCATAATCATGTACATGGGTCGGCCAAACCTGGACGAACATGAACAGCATGTTGGCTGATGGCCAGACCTGAAATGCAGGTGTATACACTATTGAATAAACATGTATGCAGCATGCTGAAAATAACATGTATACACTATTGAATAAGCATATGCATATTTTGAAAGCAATATCAACAGCAAAACCATAAACGCATATGAATATGAAATCGGCTATTCAAGAAACACATGTAACTTTCAAAAGCATGATCAACCAATCAATGGAACTGAATATATATATATATATATATATATATATATATATATATATATATATATATATATATATATATATATATATATATATATATATATATACATATTCAACATGTATAATCAGAAAAAATAAGCAAATCTGAAACACATTTTATTTAGATGCATGGTTATGTAACTCAGCAAATCTGAATAAAAAAAAATATGTTCCAATACATACTTGTCAAACTCAATAAGCCTGAAGCAAGAAAAATATATTCAGATATATACTTTTCAAACTCAACAAATTTGAAACAAGAAAATATATTTAGATTGCATGAACAACAAAAATCGATAAATCTAAATCATAAACTATGTTTAGATGCATGAACCAAAAGGTCGACAAACCTGAATATATATATATATATATATATTCAGCATGTATGAACATTAGAAAATTGACAATATGAATTCAGATATATGAATATCACAATCAACATATTTGAAACTTCATGCATATTTTTAGATGCATGTACAAGAAAATCAAATCTGGACTTCATAAATGTACAAGAAAATCAAATCTGGACTTCATAAATATTTCATATGCAGGTTTAATGAAATCGATAAACCTAAATACATGTGTATCCATGCATGATCAGATTTCTGAACATATACATGTCCTTTATATATATTCAATGGCATGAACAAGGGAAATCGTCAAGCATGAATATATATATATATATATATATATATATATATATATATATATATATATATATATATATATAAATCTACAATATGTGTACATATATAACTTTGAAATCAGATTTCCCTTTTTCTTCGTTGAACTCATGCTTAAATTGTTTTATATGATTCTCTTTCCCATGCAAATTTAGAGAGAAACCCATACCTTAAATCATAGATTCAAAAAAAGATAGAAAATCGATGGATGCTTGAAAAAAAGTGTTTTCTTCTTCTTTTCATTTTCTTTCGTTTCTCTCTTTTCTTTCTTTTTTTCTTGCTTTCTTTCTCGCTCTTTCTCTCTCTACCTTTCTCTCTCTCTAGAACACGAGTTCTAGCGAGAGGGAGATCCTAGCCCCTTTTATATTATGAATTTTGGTCTAGAAGAGGGTGACGTCCCCTTTAGATCTATCCTCTTATCGGTAGAGTTCTACTACACGTAGAACTCTACTCTCTCTTATCTTCTAAATATTTTGTTTTTTAATTACTTTTTTTATTTAATATTGAATATTCTAGAAAAATATTCAAGAGGGGGTGACACTCCCCTTTAGAAGGCTCTATGGGGTAGAGTTCTACCCCAGATAGAACTTCGCCTCATCCTTACTTTAATTTAAAAGCTGATTTTAAAACTTTAAATTCAAAATGGTTTTAAAATTGTCACGGATGAATTTTGGATCTAGATTTGGATCTTATATCCAAATCCAAATGGATCCAACCTCGACCAAATATTAGTCAATATGGATTCTGAACTGAGGCAAGATCCATATTTACTTGGATTAGGGGTGAGCAAAAAAACCATGATCCAACCAACCCGAACCGGACTGTACCCAAATGGCTAATTTTGGATCGTAACCGATGAGTATGGTTTAGTTCTTGGTTCTAATTTTTTAAAACGAGCGGGTACCGATTCGATTTTTGGTTTCGGGTGAGAACCACCCAACCGGCCCAACCGAACTGGTCCTATATATAATATGAACTTATATTTTTGAAAATGAAATCATTTGCCCGAAGGCCCATCTCTTCAGTCCAAAAGAAAAGCAACCCAAACCAAAATGAAAAAACCCTACCCTCAACTCCTCAACCTTCGTTGCAGCCTCCTTCTCTCAGTCCATGGCTTCGTGTCACAATGCTTAGTGCTTCTCTTACTTGCCTCACATAGATTTTCAGTGGATTTTTCTCTCTTTTTTTCTATGAAATTTTCTGTTTGTTTGTGACTTTGAGGATAAGGTAATAGATTTCAAGATGTTCCACCCCAACTTCGTTTATATGTCATGGTTTATATGTCAAACAGGCTCAAGGCCTTTGTGTACCTGTGGCCTGATTTTAGGATGTTCCATTTACAAAAAATGTTTCATTTCAAGATGTTTCGGGATGTTATGGTTATAGTCCCATTTATAAAAAAGGTAAAACATAACTTCTTTGTAGAAAATTGGGTAAGCATTAAGATCGTAACCGGGATCCAACCGAAACCAAACCGGACTGGTGGTTCAGTTCTTGGTTGGATCCATGAAACGAGCGGGTGGTTCATGGTTCGCAATTTGCGAAACCGGCCCCTAGCAGATGGTTTTCGGTTCTAGGATAGGAACCATCCATCTTGGAACCGATCACCCCTAACTTGGATCAAACGGAGCGGATCCAGTCTGATCCAATCCAAAAAAAATTTGTCAAAAATAGAGGTGGTCCTTTTTTAAAAATACATTTTTAAGGCCAACCGTAATTTGATTTCAAAATAATAAGTCGCCAATGTGATCTACATTCCAAGGTGGATCTAACGGTGGTCATACCTGAATTTCATCTTCGAATTTTGCCTAAATTTAACCTGATTTTTGCTCAAATTTAAAAGTTAAAGACCAAAAATTTCACAACTTATAATTAACTCATTTAGGTCATGTTAGTGGGCTCAGGGCCACGCCCAAACCATCCTGACATCACCTTTAAATTAATTGTTTTCCTATAATTTTATCAATTTAAATATAATATATAATTTAAAATTTATATTTTTGCCTTTTAAAAATCCTGAAAAATATGAGATATTACAGGCAGTCTTGGTTCAAATCCCATGGGTGTCACCCCTTGCGCAAGCCGAAGTGTGGTGACTCCTTGAAGGCAAGGGGTAAGCCCACAAAATTTTACGCTGCCAAGACAGTGATCATAAGTATGACAGATAGTGCCAGCGCAGCTAGATCTCTAATCCTGGGGTGGCTCCATGTAAATATAAAAAAACATTAATTATGAGAAGCTTTTTTACTTTCAGAGATTGAAGCTTTCTTTTTCTAATACAAGATTATAATTTCTTGATCTTAAAATTGCACGTAAATTGTACTTAAAATATGTGTTATTCTAAAACATACATATGTAATGATTAATTTCGATAAAAGGGCTTAAAATGCATTTACATAAAAGCATAAATTTTTAACCTATGTAACAAATAATCAATGATACTTTGAAGGTACATGATTTTCTTTTTATATGTTCAAGAATATCCGTAACAATGCTTGTAACCTTCTCGACACTATATATATATATATATATATATATATATATATATATATATATATATATATATATATATATAGAGAGAGAGAGAGAGAGAGAGTATCAGCTCACTCGTTAGGTGTTGAATGGATTTTTCAATCTTTTTTAATTTTATTTATAATTTATGACCATACAAATGTGATCTATGTACTTGATTTTATAGGGATCAGCTCTTTAAGCGTTCGATTCTAACACGTGGGTGAGTTTTTATAAGGTTCTAAAAATCAATGGTTCAAAATCTTTGTAAATTTTTTAGGCTTAAATATCATTTTTTTCATCAAAAACACATGATCTAGGTGTGGGTTCCTCGTAAATCGACCATGCCCAACACAATTTTGTGGTCGGAATTGCGACAAACACACTGAAAGGGCAGGCAAACCCATTTATCACCTAACGTGTGAGCAGCTACCAATATATATATATATATATATATATATATATATATATATATATATATATATATATATATATATATATATATATATATATATATATAATATTTGGTACTAATGAAGGTAAGAAACTAATGATCTAGAAATCATGAGCAAGTTGTATGAACTCAATATAAACACATAGATGTGTTTAGCATGCATGAATTGTTTTCTAAGGATCAAGCCTTGGATCTTGTATTTCTAATACATATCTTTTGAGTTAAAAAATTTTGGCACATTGTGGGCCATTGATTTTTGAACCCCTTTAAAAACCTAATTATGTGTCATAATCACATGATTCAAAAAAGGTTTCCTACCAAACAAATCATGTAGATTTGTAACATTTGATATAAAAAAAATTGAAGAAAAGAGTAATTTTATCTCATTAGTTCCTTACCTTCATTAGTAGTCAATATTTTTCCTATATATATATATATATATATATAGGGTTAATATTTGGTGCCTTTGAAAGTACCAAATTATATGAAACTATTGAGCTAAAATTCATTTTTTTTTTTGTAAATTAAATTTTATGGATGTGATCTAAAATGTTTGTTTAATGGAAAATGAGTTTTATAATTGCGACACATAAGCAGGTTTTGTAAAGGCTTCAAAAATGAAAAATGAACTGTCTACGATGCACTAAAATTTCATGACTCAAAAGATCATGTTTTTTTTTATCAAAAGCTTGATCCTTAACAAACAAACCTTCCTGTGGTCAGATTGAGTTGATAAAGCTTAACCTATGATTTTTAGCTCAATAGTTTCATATAGTTTGGTGCCTTCAAAGGCATATATATATATAAAGTAGGAAACTATAGGTCTTATAGGCGTGCTAAAATTGCTGGCCCCAATGTTGCATGTTTATTGTGTTCTATTCCAGTTATCCCTTGGTGTAAAACCCCTCTGTTGCTCCTTTCTTATCCACCAGAATAGTTTTCCCGTTGCTTTGCCTTGCTGCAAGGGATGCACACTTCAGTATCAAACTCTTGATGTCCTTTAACGTGAATGCCTTAAGCTGGCCCACCTAGCCAAGTGTCAGGAGTCCTTGTGGGCAGGGGCTGAAATACATATGGGTCAGGTGCCCACCCTGACATGGAAATCCACAATAAAAGCTAACCCAAATGTTGTGCCCTTGTGGGCAGGGGTGGAGCTGGAGCTACATATGGGCCCAGGTGCCCACCCTGACATGGAAATCCCCAATAAGGGCTTCTCTGCCAGTCGGTCCATTACCACTCGCACACACCAGTGCACACCCTAATTTAGATTTCTGGCTCCATCACTGCATGTGGGTGAAGGTAACATAATTTTATTGCATGATATTTTCAAAAGCAAATGTGCCCTCAAAAACTGTAATTTTTTAAAATATCACCTAAATTTAAAATATCATGATTTTATCATAGTATTGCTGTGGAAAAAATGCAGTTTTATATATTTACATTTTTAATTATTTCTATATGCTACTTCTTGTTTTTTGTTTTTTCTTTTTGGACAATATCTTACTTGTTTCTTCTTATGCTTTCTAAATGCTTCATGCTTCACACATAAAGATATTTGTTGGACATTCACAACGCCTTCAATACTTCTTACATCCTTTCCACACCCACCACCTGTTCTAGTGATCATGAAACTTATCAGAATTCATCAAGAGTACTTCATGCCCATTTGCTACTCTATTCACTCTGGCTTTTTATTTGTTCTTCTTTCTTCTTTCTTTTGTAAAACTCTTGAGGTCTCCCTCTACCCACCAGAAAGTATACACAGCCTATGTCACAATGATTCAAGGACCTTGAGGACGCTGGATTTGGATTCGACTCGAAAGTTTGAATTTTTTTCCAAAAAATAAGACACACGGACACGATTGTTTTTATTTTTAATCAATAAAAACTATTTTTTGAATATTTTAACATTAAAAATAAGGGTTTTTTTCCATATTAATCCCTGCCTTACCTCCATTTCCATAATCATCCCCATGTTTTTAATAACCCTACCCAAAAGGTCCAACAAGTTAAGCAGGTGACGGAAACTTTCATCCTTCAATTAAATGACCAATTTACCCTTCAAGGGCTCCCTGTTTGTGATAAATTAAGAAAAACTTTGATTGAAGCAGGGTTTTGATATTCGATTGTTCTGCAAATTTTGGGTTTAAATGTTATTTGGATGGCTTTGTTATTTGTCAAGTAATCATTATGAATTATTTAAATTTCAACTTTACAATAAAAAACGAAAGTAGGTAAGCACGAGTCTTTCGATTGACCATGCATCCTCCGTCAACTTCTTTCATGAACAGAAGAGAGTGAGAGATTAGGGATGGCAGTAGACCGGGGTGGGGGCGGCCGACAAGGTCTCCAACACCGCCCCATTTCAAAATCTGAACCTCCATCCCCGCCTCCATTCCTGCACGGGGATGGATTTTAACCGCCACCCCCACTTCCATCATTGTTTAATGTCCTCCATCCCAAGTCCAAACGGGGTGAGGCGGGGTGGAGCCCGGTTTCCCCTTAGTCTATAGTCATCCCTTAAAGGATTGGGGATAGGGCGGGGCCTAGGCAGGGATTTGGACGGGGATGGGGACGGGCGGGGAAAAGCATAAGTCCATCCCCGCCTCCATTCCCGCATGGGGATAGATTTTAACCTTCATCCCGGCCTCCATCCCCGCTTCATGCCCTTCATCCCTGGTCCAAACGGGGCGAGGCGGGGCGGAGCCCCATTGTCCCCCGATCCATTGCCATCCCTATGAGAGATGGATATGAGAAATCTTTAAAAAAAAGTACATAAAGGGTAATTTGGTCATTTTGATGATTACTAACCACAGTTTATCATTGACCATGGTTAATTCACCAATTGTTTGAAGGTAGGATGTAGTTACCCTAACATTGAATAAAGTAGGGACGGTTATGCCATTATGCCATTAGGCATGTGACAATAGGGGTGGCAATCGGGTCGGGTCGGCGGGTTGGCAGGTCAGAATACCTCAACACGAACATGACCCGTTTATTAAATGGGTCGGATGTGGCAAACACAAACGTGACCCATTTATTAAACGGGTAATCCGACATGACACGGTTAACACATTTAATAAACGGGTCGGGTCGACACGACACGGCGACCCGTTTATTAAATGGGTCAACCCGATAATATAGACATTTTTGTTTACGATTTGGTTTGGTTCAGACTATTGGTCAAACAGGAGTTAGGGTTAAATAAGTTAATATATATATATATATATATATATATATATATATAAACGGGTTGCGGGTTGACAGGTTCGTGTAAACGGGTTGACCCGCCCACCTAACCCGTTTATTAAACGGGTTGGCGGGTTGGCATACCCCTTAAACGGGTTAAGCAGGTCGACCCGTTTACGACACGAACCCGTTTAAGCCAAACCCTAACCCGTCTAAGAAGCGGGTTGGCGGGTCAGGTCAGATTTTGCCACCCGTACGTGGCAAGGATGGATTTGTCTTTAGCTAATAACTCAGGGACCAATATGAAAAAAATCCTTTTTCATTGAAATAAAATTAAAATGTAATAAAATATTACAAATAAGTGTCACCAGGGACACTGCCAAAATGGAGTGTCCCTATGACATAATACTAAGATTTGGCCTTGCAGCAAACAAACCCTTAGTTGTTTTTTTTTGAATGACAAGCTGGGGTTAGACAGATCCCTACCAGTTGCTTGTCTGGTAGGTGCAGCTTGCACTAGACCTTGTGTTGGGAGGTTGCAGGTTCAAGAGAACCCCTGGTTATTAACAAAAAACTGGCTAATATTTCAATTACTACATTTGGCCGGCTGCCTGATCACCCTCCATCTGTTGTTAGATCCCTACCCTGACAGGTTCTATCTATCTCAAAGATGAAGGGTGCGCAACTGCACGCTAAAATTGTGCAATGGCATTGCACCTTATCTTCCCTCAATTTCAAATGCTTGCCAAGTGTAAAATAATGTTTTTATCCTTTTATATTGTCCAATAATTTCATTTCTGATTTTTTATTAAAGAAATGAATAATGAGGACATTTTAGCCCTTCAGTTTGACTAAGCAAAAGCCAACTTCATCATTTTAGAACCAAGCACGTTTTTGAAACATAAATGAAAAAACACCCACCTAAAAATGTAATAATAAAAAATTGGGCCACATTTTGTAATAAAAAAAGTTAGGCTGTTCTTTGTAAATTACTCTTTTCACTTGTAAATAGCGTTAGCTTTTTGTATATATCAACCCTGGGTCGCTCACCAGATAAAGAAACTTTATCACATCCCATCATACTATCCTTTTTTTTCTGTGACAGTGGGCTCATTATTCTATTCGTATTCGTGCTTAGCCAAACCGAGCTAATTCCGTTTGAAAACATTTTATGTTATTTATAGATGGACTATATATTTGTTTAAACTACTATAAATATTTTATGTATATATTTTTCATTCATCATTTTCTTTGAATATATATATATATATATATATATATATATATATATATATATATATATATATATATATATATATACTCAAGTTGAGCCAAACACCATGTGGCTTGACTCATTTAAGCTAAATGAGCTGCTCAGCTCAAGTCACCAAATATATGAATCAAACGTGAATGAGTTGGTGACAAGCTGAACCGAGCTAAGTCACGTTTACCAGCCCTAACCACAACACATTAATTCTACTTAATGACGTTGTTCATGTGTTTATGTGATGGCATAATATAAGGTTTTCAGTTTTAATCATAACCTCTTTCACATCTGATCCTCTCTAAACTTTTGTTTCATGTAGTCTTTCTTTGGCATAAGTTGTTCTATAATTTTGCATGATTGAATCTCTCCCTGGTTTAGTTGGTAATCTAACCATTATGCACCAACCTCCCAAACAATTTATCATTCATATTGTCCCACTGAGTACGTACTACAAGAAAAATGTGTAATGGCGATGGATGTTATCCGTCGCTAGTCCGTCGTTGTACATGTTTACGATGGATTTTGCGACAGACTAGAGACGGATATCATCCGTTGCATAACCCTAGTCGCTAAATTGCGACAAAATTTATCTGCTGTCAATCTATCGCTATGTTGCGATGGCTTAGCGACGGATCATGTACGTTGTGAATTGGGCTATATACGTAATCTTATAATCACATATTATATCCTTATGAGCTCAAAAATATTGTCTTATCAATTGATATCTCCACTAATCTGGTCTATTGATCATGTCAACATAGAACCAAAGCGGTCTTTATTACAAATAACGTAATTGGATCCATCAATGATCACGTATATTGACATAACCAAATGACATGGATCAAGTATGGATATGAAGCATAGAAATTACATGTAATATGATCAAACATGCCTATTTCCAACTGTTCCTACCTAAAAACTTTAGTGAGATCACAACATAATAAGTAAAAAATGAAACTAAAACTTTAACTTTATATCGAAGTGGTAAAAGGAACTTTATTATATCATAGAACCTCTAAATACAAACTCCCACTAAATCAGCATATCATAAAATGATAAAACACTCATTCGAGCAGTATACTCATGAAAGACCTTGGGTGACAAACCTTTAATAAGCGGATCCACAATTATGGAGTTTATGCCAATATGTTCTATCGAAATCTAATCATTTTGCACTATTTCTTTAACAACAAGAAACTTAATGTCAATATGCTTTGACTTCGAGGAACTTCTATTGTTATTGAAATATAACATTACTGAATTACTATCACAAGATAACTTTAGTTGTCCTTAACATTATCCAAAATCTACAGCCCTGCAACAAAATTATGTATCCATATCCCATAGTTGGATGCCTCATAACAAGCTACAAATTCTGTCATCATGGTGGAAGAAGTAATGAGTATCTGCTTGGCACTCCTCCAAGAAATAGCTCCCTTGGCCAAAAGAAAAATATAACCTGACATGGATCTTCGTCTGTCTTGGAATCCCGCAAAGTCAGAATCAGAATACCCAATGATCTCCAATTGATCTGACTTACTATATTTTAACATGTAACATTTTGTTCTCTGCAAATACTGCATAACCTGTTTGGCTGCTATCCAATAATCCATACCTGGGTTACTAACATATCTGCCTAACATCACAACAATATATGCTAAATTCAGACACGTACATACCCGAGCATACATAAGACTCTCCACTGTAGATGCATAGGGAATCTATTCCATAACCTTAATTTTAGACCGTTGTTTGGGGCACTGAGCAAGACTAAACATGTCTCCCTTAGCAACAGGAGTATCCCTTGGTTTGCGATTATTCATACTGATGATGCATAAAATATACATTTTATTAACATGTTTTCACTGCATAAATGCATCATCTATAGATTAAGGGCATACACTTAGGTGCATAATGACATTATAGAGCTCTGTTTCGAATTTCATCGAAATCGGAGTTAATTTGAGGAAATTAATGCATTTACAGTGTAACGGGTCAAATCTCGGAGCCGATTTAGAGGATTTGGATCCAAACATCCATTTGGACCTTGGATCTGGATCAAAACACTTAGAGAACCACCCCAGCCAACCCAATTCACATTTTCATAAAACATTTTCTGAAAACCCCCTGCAGAAAGAGGCGCCCAACAATTATTTTCTTTTTAACATTGTTTTTATAAAATTCCTAAAATAGGCAAAATCGTGAAAAGGGAGAGAACACGCCCAAACCAGTTTGTCTTTGCTTTGGTTTTCGTGCCCTACGGGCACGAATCTAACTCCAGCCCCCTTCTCAACCCTCACCTCCTTCCATCTCCATTGAAGACATGAAGAAAAGCTTGGAAATCCAAGCATTATTTTTGCCTCCCTTTCAAATCTTTTCAGTTCTTAATCTCCTTTGTTGGTTAATCACTTTGTTGTTGTGTTTTGCAGGTGCAGCAGAGGTGGGAAATACTTTTCTCGTGTGGAAGTGCGAAACACTCCAACGAGAAGGGCCGGCTCTACCTCCATCCGGTCTTCTATGCCCCCCGATCGAGAATCGGTTCATCCTTCATCTTCAGTGGATTTCCAACGTGTTGCAGCTGTAGCACATGGTTCCATGGTGTATTTCCAGCATCAACGAGGTCCTTCGTGGTGCGAAGCCAAGCAAAGTCCGCTCTTTTCTCCCCCTCAGTCGTCGGATCGCCCTAGAGGTTGGTTCTCTCATCCCTCTCTTCTAGATAGAACCTATTTCGTGTGTGAGTTATGTGGCTGTGTTTTCTGTATTTTTTGTCCAGCCTTAGCCTAGATTTGTCGTGCATAAACCAACACGTAATGTGTTTAGGTGAGTTGTTTTATTAAAAATAATCTTTTTAATTCAACGTTGGACCATTTTGGGTGTGTGCGTGTGATCAAAATATGTCTGTTGTGTGTGTTTGTGTTTCCATCATGTTTCCCCAGCAATAGTTAGGTCTGAATGTGTTTTGGTTAGTAGTAGATCATGTAGATTTGTTAATAGTTGCTGCAGTTTCTGATTTCTTCGTCGTTTAATGTGTCATTGTGCATAGCGTGTTAGGTAGTTTATGTTAATTGATTTGATTAAATTAGTTGTAGCGGTTTCTGCATAGTTTTCCCTTGATCCATTAGTTAATTAAGTTTAGCTGCTGTATAGATTCATGTAGTTATAGCTTTAGCATCGATTTAGTGTTTAAGAATTTCTGTTTGTGTTTATGAGATAGTCGATTGTCTTAGATTTCTGTGTTAACGTTTTTCTATTTTATTTAGTTAATTCCCAGCATGATTAGTTAAATTAGTTTGTGCATTTTATAGTTTGTAATTCCAGTTTTAACGTGTGTAAGGTAGTATAATTTAAGTCTTGCTTAGAATCATTAGTTGCATGTATTTTAGTTGATGTTTAGTGTAGATTTAATGTCATGTCTTGCTCACATCGTGTCTTGCTCAAATTCTTGTAGATAGTAGTTGTAGATTAATTTTTATGTCTTTGATATTAAGTTTAGTCATAAGGTATCTAGAGTAATTACAATTCTGAATTTCATTTTAGTTAAATTTATACTTAACCTAGTCTTTTTTATTTTCGTATAGAGTCTAAAATAGCTAGCTGTGTGTTTTCGGTTTTTAGTAAGTCTTTCCTACCCTTGTAGTGATTAGTAGATAATGTGATTTAACTAGATTAACATTAGAGTAATTTAGTCATTTATTTAATTTTGTATTTTAGTTAAGGGCATTGAGGTCTTTATATTTGCAAATACGTTTTTGGTAGGAGAAGATCTCTCTAAATCCGTTGATAGCTATTGAGGAAAGTTTTAATAAATGTTGTCCATCCCATTTGGCTATCAGTTATGGTTTTACATTTGGAAAATCCTTTTTGACTTTTAAAAGAGCTTCTATAAATGGTTTACATGATTTTGGTAAGCATTGAAATCATATATTCTATTTTGAATCAAGCCAAAATTGTGTACTGCATTTTAAGGAAAGGTTTTCAAATGGCTATTGCTTTTAATGAAAAAATGGAAAATCGCATGAGCTATGGGCTGGACGGTTTTAAAACTTGAAAAGTTTCCTAATGTGATATTAAGGTAAGAAAGAGAGGAGTTGGTCCCTACCAAAATCGTGTTTCTCATTTTTATTGTCCTATGCACTAATTGCCTAGTTTTATTTAGCATTAATTAGATTTTAATTATCTTAGTAAATTTTTTAATAGTATTAGCTTTTAGAAATCGTGGTTGTCTAATTTAGTTAAGTATCTTAGGTTGTCTTAATGTAGAGATTAGCATTTAGTAATTTAATTTAGTTAGAATAAAGTTAATTAAGTAGTATTTTTGAATTAGAACTAGTTAGTGAAAATCGTGTATGCTTAGGTGTTAATATTAGGTTATATTTAATTTAGGAAATAATAATTAGTTATTAGTATAATTAAGTATCCATTTAGAAGGTGGCATGGACCCATTTTAGTGTAATACCTTAAACCGCCCCTACTAACACTAACCGACCCTATATAACTCTAGTTAGGTTTAACCTTAGTTAGTAGTGCTAGTTAGTTAACTTTTACCTATAGTTAAGTAAGACCCTTAACCGCCCCTAGCTAACCTAAGTTAGTAGTCAAACCTAGTAGGTAGTTAAACCTTAGTCAAACCCAAGTTAACCCTAATCGTATCCCCTAACCTTAGTTATCAGGTTAACTATAATTAATATCTAACATTAGTTAGTTTCTAACCGTAGTTAGTTAGTGGTTAACCCTAGTTGTAATGTTAGGTTAATGTTTGTTTTAATTAAGTGTTAGAATTAACTATAGTTTAGTTAGTTAGTTAGTGAGTCTAGGTTAGATTAGATTTAACAAGTAGTTTAGATTAGAATTAATATTAGTTGTTTATGTAATCTCTTAGTTTTATTATAATTAGCTTAATTGTTGTCCTTTCTGTAGTTTAGCAATAGCTTAGGGGTAGTTTATGATTGTTATTTCATGTGATTTAATGTGTAAATGCATTAGTGGATTCAAATAGATGAATAGTGCACTAAACCAAAACCCTAATTTTTATCAGATCGTGCATTCATCATTTCATGTGAATTTTTATTGAGTTTTATGAAAATTATTTTTCTATTCTCCACATTAGCATGTTAACTGTTTGTGCTTAGTTAGCAAATTAAAGTAAGATTAGGAGCTTAGAGTTCTCTATAGTTGTGATGGTCATGTCTAATTTGTAAATAAAAACTTATTAAGTCATAGACTCACCTCCTCTCTTGGTTATAACTGTAGGTTCAAATATTGTTGCCAACATAAGGAATTACTTAGACTTAGCTACTATCGGACTTCTCAACAATAAAAGTATTATTCATCTTACATTTTTTATTTTATTCTGCATATGTAAATTTGATACTTTTATTCGGGATGATAATTATTCTTGTTGATGAATGTATGAACTTTATATGAAAAAACAAATTCTGACATAATTTTGAGGTTATTTTGATAATTTCTCTCTAAAAACTAACGTCCATAAACCCAAGCTCGAGAGGCCCCAGTTTGAGTCGTTACACCTGTCCATGATTCCGTCCTATTCATATGATCTTGGTTAATTCACATTCTCATTTCAGAATACATATAGCAACACGTTGTCCATGACTTCATTTCCTCATCCTATGGATGCAATGCTTGTTGGTCGGATTATCACCTCTGTAATTATATTGAAATTCCTCAAAAAAAAGCATCTTTTACAAATTGTCATTTTGACATGCTGCAAGCGTACCCGGATCGCAAAAACATGTGTTATAAATTGATTCTATGCCTCTGTGAATAAACATGGTATGTTTTTTCTGAAGTTATAAACTGATTCTGTGCCAAACCTGTTGGTACAAATGAAATGATCTAGAACATATGCTGTTGATCTCTTATCACAATTATCAAGCTCAGCAGTAATATTTTGAGGAGTGTGCATGATTTTCTGTCACATGGGATAGTTCTTAGTTAAAAATTTTGTGATTATGCTTTGTAGATGTTATTATCCCATTCTTGGGTAAAGATTTTTTTTCTTTTTTTATTTCATGTTACCAATTCCCTTACTAGGAGATGCAGTTAGATTGAAACTTTATTATGTTTGCTTTGTTGTGATCTTTTCTTTTTGTTTAGATACTTGATAACTGATATTTAGATTTTATGGTTTATAGATGATTGTTCCTACATATTTGATGTTTGATGTTGATGCTTAATGGTTGTTGTTTGATGTTTGATGTTTGATTTCAATTCCAATAATCATATTTAGGGTGTAATTTTAAGAAATTATTTGATTTTTTCATTTCTCCCGAGATTTTGCCGATAAAACCTCGAGAATTTTTTTGTTAAAATCTCATAAGAAATTCACAGTCGAGAGATTGCCATTTTAAACTTCTATCACTATAGTTATGGATAAAGCCAATATAATGATTTTCATAATTGCCCGTATCATATATTTCCTTAGTCTCTTTGCCTTTTCTTTGGAAAGACAAGAACCAAACGCATATTTTTCCAATCTAAATCCCTGTAAAATTATGGTTGGCCTCACTAGCACTTTCACAAATTGGCTGTTAGTAACATTTGATTACGGTGAACAATCAAAACCCAACTGCAATTTCTCCAAAAGAGAAAGTCGGTGTATAAAATAGGTTGTGTTCTGCTTGACTGCAGGCTATACCAAACTCTCTCTCTCTCTCTCTCTCTCTCTCTCTCTCTCTGGTTTTGCTTTGCCATGGGCACAGAGCCAGAGCTCATCTCCAACAACGAGGAGATGCGATCATGGTCACGACGCCGAAGGTTCAATGGTGAGACTATAGCCCTCGTCCCCACCATGGGTTACCTCCACCAAGGCCACCTCTCCCTCATAGAGGAGGCTAAAAGGTACGGAGAGGCGATCATCGTCTCAATCTATGTCAACCCGGGCCAGTTCGCCCCTGGTGAGGATTTAACGAGGTACCCATCTGATTTCGAAGGCGATCTCTGCAAACTGAGGAGGTTGGGTTGCGTCAATGCGATCTTCCATCCTCGCACTCTCTACGAAACCACCCAAAGAGTGGAGCGGAAGGAAGATGCGGAGGGTTCTGGAGAAGGTGGGTTGGGAAGGAAGGCGGTGTCTTGTTTGGAGGAGGGGAAGGTGGGGCACCAAACGTGGATCAGAGTGGAGAGACTCGAGAGGAATCTCTGCGGGAAGAGTAGGCCCGTGTTTTTCAGGGGGGTGGCCACCGTTGTTGCCAAATTGTTCAATATAGTGGAGCCTGACATTGCTGTGTTTGGGAAGAAGGATTACCAACAATGGCGCTTGATCTCTAGAATGGTATGGTTCTGCATACTATGTTCTTGCGTTGTTATTGGTTTTTTTTTTCCTCTTTTTTTCCTTTCGGTAGTGCTTTTGTGAAGTTTTTTCTTCTGTTTTGTTGGTATTGGTTTGAATTTTAAGTGTTTTATTTCTTGGTAGTGAGTTTTCTTTTGTGTCTTATGGTTTAGAACTAGAAGTTGAATTCTTTGGTGGAATACTTGGCATTATTTTCTATTGGTAGTCGTAGTTTTGTATAGGATGACTACTTCCATAATCAGATAAAATAGTTTATGTTTTTCTCTGTGTGGATTGGAATTTTTTCGAATGGTGTTGAAATGATTCCCATTGGTATCTGTAAAGTGCAATGATGTCATCGTTTTATCTATTATTATATAGTTTTTAGATCCTTTTTCAACTGTACAATTTGACTTTAAAAGTTAGAATTTTGGTCTTTTTTTTGCACGAGTATGACTGATTGCACTCGCATGGTTGGACTTTTTGCTCCTTTACATAATTTGTAAAAGTTCACCTCTTGTTACTTCAAGTTCCTATGAGTGAGATGTAGGAATTTCTTTTTGTATTAGATTTGGAGTTGTGTATCTATGTTTTCTAGTTTCACGGTTAGGTCTAGTTCCTTGTTCATGTCATTTTGTGCAGATTTGGTTTGAGCTGTTGTTGAAGCTTGCAACGGAATACTAGGCATTTAGGCATTATAGTGTGTGTGTATATGTTTTATTGGTAAATTTAACTCTAGTTGTCTATTTCCAGTAGGAGCTAATGTTAATGAAGTATTGTAAGCTTTTTGGTTTTTCCTAATCAGTGTAAGGTTAACAAAATTTACCCAAATTATGAAGAAAACAGAAAGAATTGGATTAGTTGTAGGTGGCTGGTGTTATTGTCATCGAGGAAGTTCCATTGTAAAATCTTGAAATTCCTATTGATGTAACTGGTTATGATGTTGAGGAAGTTTGCTTAAACCTCAAGTAAAATAAGAACTACATTGGCATTGAGGAGATAGGATGTGAAATAGTTCAATCTTTCACCAGATTGGGATCTGAAAAATCCTATAATTGTCATCAGTTAAGAATTGAGGAAACCCACAGTACCACAAAGTATCAAGGAGAATAAATGACTAGATCATTGTTTAAGTGGTCAGGCCATGGTTTGGTTCAATCATCATCCTGGTACTTGGCAACTCATATAGTTTGTGACAGGTTATTACACTTGCAAGGCATGAAACTGCAGCATGTATCTTTTGAATAATGCAATTATCCATTTAATTTAAAATAAATATAGTTGTCCTTATAACCCTTGGATGGGATAAAGAATGTGTTCAGCAGTAAAATCACATTTCTTTGTTTTGGAGGATAGTTGCATTCTTTTCATTTTAAGAATATGTATAAATTTCTGGATTTTCAATGCATGACTGTTTCTCAGCTGGTTAAATGATGTTTTTGATTCTTTGTTAGGTCAGGGACCTCAACTTTGCCATAAACATCATTGGTTCTGAAATAGTTCGTGATGATGATGGACTCGCTATGAGTTCACGCAATGTTCACTTACTACCTGAGGAGCGAGAGAAGGTTTTTCCTGTAACTTGAATGCAGTTTATATTCTTCTTTTACTGTATACATTTTTTAGTTCATGTAAACATCTTGTTAAGTTACTGAAATTGAAGCATGCCATGGTGGTGTTCCTACAGACTCTTCTCAACCTGGTTTGCCTTTATTGGATTCTAAACAGAAGTTATTAATGCTTTCCTTTCTTGGTTCTTTTACTCTGACTTTATCATAGATTGGTTCATTCTGAGGATCATCTTAGCTCTTATCCTGGATAGAGCATCAGTTGGTAGGACAAGGATGTATTAAGCAAATGCAAACAGAAAGAAAGTCAGAGTTTTGTGTGTCTAACACCATTGCCATCTCGCTCTTCAGTCTCTACTTTGGATATGATTTGCTTGCCTTATGACCCATCCAGCATCTTGATCTTTCTAATCAACTCTTAGACTTGGATGAGACAGGTCTGATATTCATGTAGGAGTAAAAGTTTAACTGCTTGCTTCATGGAAAAATGACAGTATTGTGGTTATTGTTTTCTTTTGGTTTGCAGTTCTGTCTTTATGAACTAAAATTTGCATTTATATTTATAACATAAGCCATGCTTCTTCTTTTTCCCATACATTGTCTGTGTTTGTGTCTTTTGCTCTTATGTTGAGCTTATGGCAGATTTCTCCAGCTCTTCTTTTTCAAGCAAAAGAATATGTACTTGTGATCCCTTAATCCTTGCATTTTGTGTGTGTGTGTGTGTGCACTGCACATGTATATATATGCATGCATGTGAAAGGTGCACTGGCATCATGGCTCCCACATACTGCCAACCCAGGTAATGGAGTCGTCCATGTGGGACTAACTTTATTTGACACAAAGGTTTACTTTCCTGATCTATCAACAATTGCTAAAAAAAACAAGAGGTTATATAACAGAAAGTATTCCAAACCTTTTCCATCCGGCGGTTCTTTTCAAAAGTCAGGGAAAATCCCTCTGGCATCTAATTAGCATGAATTGTGTGAAACTCATTGTTCCATCTGGTGTCCTTTAAAAATAAGTTGGTTCACTTCTCTCTGTCCTGGTCTGTTTGTGAGGGTATCAATAAATATCTAATCTTATAGTTCAGAACAAAAAAAATCATAATTTAATGGGTTTCTGCTAAAAGGAAATTCCTCCAAAATCTGCATAAAAAGCAAGATTTAAGATGGTACTATTGTAATTTGTAACACATGGGCCTGTGCTCTTCAACTTTTTATTTTGTCCTGAAATATTACTTTCTTGGAAAGATAGGCACTGCCAGAGATTTATCCAGTAAACACGAGCTCGTTATCAAATTTCTTTCAATGTTAAAAGAAAAAAGTGTGGGAAAACAAATGAAACTGAACTATGTTGCAATATGTCCAGTTTCTACTGCACAATCTTTTTCTGGTCAATCCAGTCCGTCTTGTGTTGAGAATCATAGAAATATTCTACTCGATATAGTTCTATTCTTGGTTATGACTTATGAATTGGTTGAGTTAGACAAATCATGAATTGAGCTTCTTGATCATAAACTAGTTTGGATTGTGGTTGGTATATACTAGAGTTTGTTTAACCTTAGCATGTAATAGATTGGCAATACAAGTTTCATAACTGTTGTTTAATGAACACCTTTTCCTGTATATTAAATGATTTTGCAATATTTAAAACCCTCTTATATCATGTTATCTTTGGTAGGCTTTATCCATTAACAGGTCTTTGTTAAAAGCTAAACTAGATGTACAAAGGGGACAAATTTCTGCTGCAGAATTGAGGGATTCTATTATTAAATCAATTAGTGAAGCTGGTGGAAAAATTGATTATGCACAGGTAAGGTGCCATCTGATATTTGATTTCCTTTTTCTCTGAAGTATGTTTTCAGTGTGCAAAATATTTAGCATGTGTACATTTATGGTAATCAGCTTCCTGAATATTGAATGTTATCTTTAAGCAAACAAACTGCATGTTCATAATTTCCATCAAGCAAGAATATTTCTTGATTATTGAATGCAGAAAACATTGTTTATTTTGCTAAGGCTGGATTGTTGACGATCTTGAGTAGACCTAAAGACCCAAAAATGATAAGATTGATCATTATGAAATTTCATATTTACATGAGGCAGTAGGAAGTGTGGGAAGATCAGCATCCTTTTCTTAAAAATTGTGCCTTGAAGCTGCAAGTAGAAAACTTAAAAGAAATTCTGAAACTCTATTAATTGATGACCTACAACTCATCACACCCTTTTTTACAGACTCATACTCGTAACAAATTGAAACTTTGTGAAGGAAAGACCTAAATTTCCTTCCTTTCTTCTAGAAACCTGTTACAACTGGTGTTTTATCTCAAACTACTAAAAACTAAAATACACCAAAACAGGACATAAAATTTTAAAATTGAGATTTTTCCCCTGAAACAATGCAAGTTTGCAATTCTAACCATCCTAAAGCATCCAACTAATTCTTTACCTTTTAAACTAACACTGAATAGTACCAAACGTTGCCATCAAAAGTTATGCCCTTTTAAGATTGCCTCCTATTTTGACTACTTTTAAGCTTGTCTTGACTTCTATGAAGGCAATGGCTATTTGTTCTGCATCACACATATAGGTTTCTCATACTGTCTTTTTATGATAGTGAATTGGTTGTTGTGAATGTTTCTGAATTGCAATGCTGTTTATACCCAAAAGTCTGGAGGATGAGTAAAATATTAGATAACGTCTGGATGACTCTACCTTTAAGTTGTAGCCATATAAGCTGGCAACCATTTCCAATTTTTTTTGTTAAATGCCTTGAAACTTGTGGAGGAAGCTTGTGGTGAATTGCTTCCTATAGTTTTTTTGTTTTAGAATGGTTGCTTCCTGAAGTCTTAGATTCTCGCATATTTGGAGCCCCAAAACTTTAGATGTGAATTTGTAGGATAAGTCCTCAAGCTTTTATATTGACGAACAGATGATCACAATTTTACTTTTCTTATTTTCCCATAACAAAAAAAGAGCTCCCAGTCGTCTTTTTTATCAATAAAAATGGTTTCTAACATTTTCATTAGTAAGCTCTTGATAATGCCTCAAGACATTGTGATGATTCTGGAAAAGTGAAAGGCCCTATGTGTTAGCAATGTAATATTGAGTGCGTTTAGCTTCAATAAAAATGAAATCCATAGGGTTCTTTTTTCAAAAGCTGAATCCTTCTTGAAATTGTATTTCTTGGTTTCTTTTTTCCTAGTTGACAAGACCTTAGAACTATATTTAAATTAATAAAACTTTAGAAGTTTGAGAGAGGAGATTTCAAGACAGCAATATCTATTCTTGGCATATTATAGAGAAGAGAATTCTCTTGAAAATTTGAGATAACTCTGATCTTGTATAATACTTCACACAATAAAGCAATTATGGCACTATGGATGCTTGGTGTGCCTACAATGAAAAGAATGTTTTGCTTGATGCTGATATTTCTGCAACATTTCAGTTTACTTTCGAACTGGATTTACTCTTTGGTAGGCTCTTGCAACGTCTACATTTCTGGAGCTCCTCTACATCTCTGGAGCTCCTATTTTGATTAGTCATTAATTAGCAAGATTCTAGCAAAGAATACATTGCTTAACTGTTCCTTGACCACTTAGAATGTTTGGTGATATCTGTTGGGAATGCCCAGAGAAGCTTGTAAGGTCTTCCCTTTAAACTGTCATCTCCCATATCTGGTTTTGTAGTGTTAAATTCTGTATTAATGCAGGTTGTAGATCAAGAAAGTCTTGAGGCAGTTGAACAAGTCTGTGGCCCTGTTGTCATTTGCGTTGCTGCTTGGTTCGGTAATGTCAGGCTAATCGACAATATTGAGATTAATTAATTGTTCTCATTTGTTGGTAGTCCGCCTATAAATACATTTTTTTGTTAGGAAATGCAACATGGTTTTCTCTTCTCCAAATTTTATTCATCTTTGTATAATCTAATTAAAGGCATAAAATCAATTTGAGTTACTTGGTACGTCAATTTACTCGGCTGTACACATTTTTAGGTGTTGCCCTCGTGAAATGACGGGCAGCTACATTCCACTGTTACATCAGTTCTTGATTTAGTATATCACTGGCATGTCCATGATTGGCATTACACTTGTCTCTGCCCAAATGTGTAAGTTTGTGCAAATAAATTAACATATTCAAATTGCTTACTGTGGAATATCCAAAACGTTTTTGTAAGTAATCAATTTCTTGATAATGAAGCACTGTGTCTGCAACCTTACAAAAAGGATCTCTCCGAGTGCTTTTAAGCCCATTCTGATAGGTCTGCAAATCTTTTCTTTTTCCTGTTCTGTTCTTTTCTTTTTCCTACTAACTGCTGCATGATCGGTCTAGGGGAACTTCGAGGGAAAATTAAATAGAATGCATTCCAAGCCGAACTAACACTAGTATCACCTTGTCTTTTGTTTTTCTTTTTCTTTATTGGTTGCTTCAACTATAACCCCAGCTCTGTTGATTGGTTTAAGGGGAAAATCAAATAGAATGCATTCTATATCGAAACATCGCCAGCACCACCTCATCCCGAAGGGATGTGTAAGCCATCAGTTCAAAACCATTAATGGACTTCCCCATGAGGTGCATGCTTGCAGCGATCATTTTTTCGCATCTGGTGGAAACGGTGATTCTCAAGTATCTTACATAGTGTAGTTGGTTGACATGAATAAATCGTTTGAAGTTAAAGCCAGCCTGGTTGAGTTTGTTAAAATCTTCTCTTGAACCTGCGTTGAGAGAAAGAAAAAATAGGAGAAAGATAACTGCAGCTGTCACGATTTCAATAATGAAATCGTGACCTAAAACTGTGCATTTATATTTACATTATAGAGGTATGGATCTGGGTCTGCTGTATCCAGACCCGATTAATAAAAAGGGTTACATGGCTCGGGTCCTCTTGTATATAATCTTTACATAGATCGGGTCGGGTCGGATCCTTTACATCTTTTTCACCCTCCTTCAAGTTGATCATGGTTTTGGACCATGAACAACTTGCTTTTAAGCATCCAAAAATGATTTTTTGTTAACCCTTTGGTAAATATGTCTGCAACGTGTCTTTCAGTACTGACAAACTCAGGCTCAATCTCTTTTTCTTCAACCCTCTGTCTCACAAAGTGTTGGTCGATCTCAATGTGCTTGGCACGACTGTGATGTACTGGATTGAATGACATGTTGATAGCACTTTGGTTGTCACATAGCAAGGTAGTGGAAGATCTTTTCTCCTACTTCAGTTAGTAGATGCTTGATCCATGTGACTTCGGCAGTAGCAACAATCATGGATCTATACTCAGCCTCAATGCTTGATCTAGCAATAGCCTTTTGTTTTTTACTACTCCAAGAGATTAAATTTCTTTCAATGAAGGCACAATATCCTGATGTAGATCTTCGTTTGTCAGGATCTCCTGCCCAGTCTGCATCACAATATACAGTAAGTTTGTATTTATCTTTGCCATATGATTGTGGTAAATATATCAATCCATCCCCAACAGTCCCTTTCAGATATCTAAGGATCCTCTTGACCGCTTTCATATGTACAGTACGTGGCGCATGCATAAATTGAGACACTTGATTGACTGAATAAACAATATCAGGTCTACTGAATGTGAGGTATTGTAACATTCCTATTATGCTTCGATACCTGGTGGGATCATCACACAGATCTCCATCATGAGCGCTAAGTTTTTGATTAAACACACTCAGAGTTCCTAGAGGTTTGCAGTCTTTCATGCCTGCCTTGCTGAGAACATCAACGGTGTACTTGTGCTGAGTGAGTGTCAAGTCATGAGCCTGGTTATCAACTTCTACACCAAGGAAATAACGTAGAACTCCAAGATCTTTCATTTTGAACCTCTGACCTAGTAAGTATTTTACTTCTTGGATGTGGCCCACAGAGTTTTCTGTGATGATAATATCATCGACATAAATTAATAATAGAGTGGTCACAGGCTGAATTTTAAAAATAAATAATGAGTGGTCCAGCATGGAACGTGAAAATCCATGTTTTTGAATCTCTAGCGAGAAGCTATCAAACCAAGAGCGAGATGCTTGCTTCAAACCGTAGATAGCTCTTTTTAACCTTCACACATGGGTTTTACAATTTTGTTCTTGATATCCAGGGGGTTGCTTCATGTATACTTCCTCCTTCAAATCCCCATGCAAGAATGCATTTTTTACATCAAGCTGGCTCAACTTTCATCCATGTTTAACAGCTAGGGAAATGATAATTTGAATCGTTCTCATTCTTACAACGGGACTAAAGGTCTCATCATAGTCTTGCCCTGCTTCTTGAGTGAATCCTTTTGTCTCAAGCCTTGCCTTATATCATTCAATGGTTCCATTTGGCTTGTACTTTATTTTGTAGACCCATTTGCATTCGACAACATTTTTGTCAGGTGGTCTGGGAACAACTTCTCAGGTTTCACATTCATGCAAGACTTGCATTTCATCATTCATGGCTTCTACCCATTTCGTAGAAACGACTGCCTGATAATACTTGATGGGCTCATCTTCCTTATTGATGGCAGTTAAAAACAGTTGAAGATCCAAGGAGAAGTTGTTATAGCTAACCCACCTGTCAATAGGATGTCGTATGCAGTTTGATTTTCTGACCTCAAGAGTACGAGAAGGAGTAGGAATGGCGACTGAGACATGATCTAAATGGATTGATGTTGTCGGTCTTTGTCTAGAATACACAATGCCTTTGTATCTGCCCAGTACTTCTTCTGCATTCTGGGATCCCGACGTCTTAGTGTTCTCAAACATCTCTTCTTCTTGCTGCACGCAATCTGAGGAACATGCTTCATTGGAGCCAGCAAAAAGTTCTGAGCTCAGCCAAGGATAGTAAACTTCAGTTGACATATTCGTTGTGTCAGCTCCGTGATCAAAATTTTGTTCATCAAAGACAACATTTCTTGATATTCTGATGCGTTTGTTGGTGGGATCATAACACCTATATCCTTTGTAGTCATTAGCATATCTCACAAATCTACACTTCTGGGCCTTGTGCTAAAACTTGTTTCTCAGGGACTGATCAATATGCACACAGCAGACACATCCAAAAACACACAGATCATAATAACTAGGATAAGCTCCAAAAAGACAGTGATAAGGAGACTTATTTTCCAGAATAATCATAGGCAGTCTATTTATCACATTCACGGTAGAATGGAAAGCTTTTGTCAGGTTGATGGAAATATTGCTGTCATGAAGCATACTCATGGCACTTTCAACGATATGCCTATGTTTTCGTTCAACAATTTTATTTTGTTGAGGGGTGTGAGGACAGGACACCCTTCTTCCTATTCCGTTATTTTGAAGAAAAGAAATAAAATCACGGGATGAGAATTCTCCACCTCCATCACATTGAAAAAATTGAATGGACTCAGAAAATTGAGTTTTGACAAAGGAAAGAAAATTTTGAAACAAAGAGAAGACTTCCGATCACATTGAAAAAATTGAATGGACTCAGAAAATTGAGTTTTGACAAAGGAAAGAAAATTTTGAAACAAAGAGAAGACTTCTGACTTATTTTTTATGAAATATATCCAAGTGTATCGAGAATAGTTATCAACAAAGATTAGATAGTATCTGCTCCCAGATTCAGAGGCAATTGGGGCAGGTCCCCATACATTAGAACATATTATCTCAAAAGGTTTTGAAGCTCTCTTATTAATGGAATGAAAAGGCAATACATGACTCTTGCATGAAAGACAATTGGAACACTTGTGACTGCTCTCATCCCCATTGAGACTTTCTTTTGGAACGAGATTATTAGAGGCAAGTTTCTCAATAAAATGACTCCCACAATGTGCTAATCGACTATGCCATAAGAATGACTTATTACATTCAGAAATACTAAAAACATTAGCAGAAGAGGATGAACACGACTCTAATGAAGGCTTCGAATTCAGATGAACAGGGCGAACAACATGACATGGAGCTTCTTCAAAGACATACATATTGCCTCGTCTCTTTCCTTCAATGAATGTTTCCCTCGTGCGTAGGTCCTTGACCTGCACAGAGAAGGGAGTGAATTCAATTAAAGCATTATTATCATCAATAAGTTTAGAAACAGAGACAATATTTTTTTTAATATCAGGAGCATGAAGAACGTCAGAAAGAGTAAGAGTGAAATATGACATGGGAATGACAATTTTTCCAACATGAGAAACAGGATGGTGGGATCCATCTCCAGTGACAATCTTACTTTTTCCAAAATAAGGAATAGGGTTCGAAATCTTATCTGCATCACCTGTCACATGAGTCGTTGACCTTGAGTCGACAAACCAAGTGCCTTTATCACTCTGCTTCAATTTCAACTCTAACAAGACAGATATCAACAGATCTTTAATCTTTCCATTGTCTCTGGTATTTGAGAACTTCCTTTTGGTTTCTGTCGGTGGACCCTTTCCTTTATTCTCTGGATTATGCCAACAATTCGCCTTGATATGCCCCTTTTTATTACAAAGGAAGCAAGTAGGGATGGATCTTGATCCCTGTGCATGAGCTAACATATTTGGAGTGGGAAGCAGACCATGCCCTCCGTGTCCACTTCGCCCTTGTCCTCCTCGTCCTCATCATCTACCATAAGTCACTCCTGTGGCAAAAACTTCTTGAGAATTTGTGTGAATGTGAGATTCTTTAGAGAATCCTTTCAGAGTCATCTCATACTGAATCAATTTTGCTCGCAACTCATCAAAGGTAGGAAGGGCAGGCAGACACAATAGTGAAGTGACGATCATATTGTAGTCGGATCCCAATTCACTCAGAGTCTGTTGCATCATATCATTGTCACTCACCGCACATCCTATAACTGCAAGTTGGTCTGTGATAGTTTTCATCTTGTTCAGATATTCCATGATGGTCATGAAATCTTTTCTCAGCATCTAAAATTTCTTCTTGAGAAAAACCATTCTTGCCTGCGAAACTTGTGAATATGTTTGAACCAATTTCTCCTAAAGTGGCAGAGCGGTACAATTGTCGGGAATTGCAACAAGGACCTCTTGGGACAGGGTAGAAGTGATATATGCAACCATTGACTGATCTTTCCTTTCCCAGTTGAGGTACTCTACATTTTTTACATACACAATTGAACTTACTCCTTTGTCATCTTTTTCTTCTCTCGTAACAAATTTGAGTGGGACGAGAGTGGTTCCATCCAGGTGACCTAAGAGACCTTGACTCCTTATAAAAGGGATGATTTGTCTCTTCCAAAGCAAGAAGTTTGAGGTGATTAACTTTTCAGAAACAAGTTGATTGAGAAAACTTGAAAAAAGATTGGATGGAGAAGAATGAAGATCCATGAAGAAAAGAATTTTAACAAGGAAAGGAATTTTTTTCAGAGAGGTTTGCTGATCAGTCCCTTTTTTTTTTTACGACTGAGTAACCTCAACGATTGGCAAGCAGAGGCTGTCTGAAGAAAAACTGAGTTTTCTCTTCTACCTTCTGTAAGGTTTGATATTTAAGCAATGGAATTTTTTACAGACTGTATTTTCAATGTGAATCCCACCCATGGCAGCCAGAAGGAATATGTTACGAGAAAGGACAAATAAAAAAAAAGGATGAGAATCGAATCAAATGAAAAAATTTGTCACACAGCAGGCTGGACAACAAAAGAAATTTAGAATCTCAGATTTAATATCTCAGATCTGACTAAACTCCACTATCAGATTTGGATATCCAGTCCAAGAGAAAAGAAGAGATACGCAGAGAAGAAAAAAAAAATAATACGTAGAGGACGCAGATTTGAATAAAGAATGAAGAATAGGTTGGGTTATAGTTCGATCTTGATGTTTCACGTGAAACAGGAGGTTCATGTGGAACAAGCTTTTCCTCCTCTTTTGATGCACAGGGTTTTCGTGAACCAAGATTCACGTGAACTCCTCGTGAACAGCTTAGGAATTCACGTGAGAAGCGAATCCACAAAAAGAGAACTGGGGAAGAAGAAAAGGGAGAAACGAGAGATGGAGATTGGAGATGGAGATAGAGAAAGAATAAAGTTGAAGAAGAAAAGAAGATGGGAGATGAACAAATCCTCAAACCTTTGATCTGTCACACCTTTTGGAATCCTCTTCAACCCCTAGATGGATCTAGACTCTGATATCATGTTAAAATCTTCTCTTGAACCTGCGTTGAGAGAAAGAAAAGATAAGAGAAAGATAATTGCGGCTGTTTATATTTACATTACAGAGGTATGGATCTGGGTCTGGTGTATCCAGACCCGATTAATAAAAAGGGTTACATGGCTAAGTACATGGCTCGGGTCCTCTTATACATAATCTTTACATGGATTGGGTCGGGTCAGATCCTTTGCACCTTTTTCAGAGTTTAGCCTCTCTCTCTCTCTCTCTCTCTCTCTCTCTCTATATATATATATATATATATATATATATATATATATATATATATATATATATATATATATAAACCCTTATTTTCAAACCCGTAAAGTTCTTGAAGATACTTTGGACGCACTGCATCTAAATTCTTTTGAATGCTCAAGACTTTTAGCGGCAGTCTTGACTGCCACTAAAACTCTGGGCAGAAAGACTGACATTTAGCAGCGGTTCAAAACCGCTAAAAGTCTTTTTTTCGAAAAAAGAGCATGGCATTATGTGTTCGAATGGTTTGAAGGAAAACTCGTTTGAAGATACTGGTTTTTCTATATATATATATATATATATATATATATATATATATATATATAGAGAGAGAGAGAGAGAGAGAGAGAGAGAGAGAGAGAGAGTAATGGGTTGGTGCTAAACCGCATGCTAAATAGGTTTTTCGGATTTTTTTTTATTTTTAATTTCTGACGGATGTGATCTATGTACTTGATTTTATAGGGATAAGCATTTGATTCCAACACTGGTTGGGTTTTTATAAAGTTCAAAAAATCAACGGTCCAAAATCTTTATAAATTTTGGAAGCTCCAAACATTTTCATCGGAAACGCATGATCCAGGTGTGGATTCTTATTAAATCGACCATGCCCAACACATTTATAGGGCAAGAACCGCATAAAAAGCACTGGAGAAGCTGGAAAACCCATTTAGCAAACAGTTTAGCACTAAATGGGTTTAGCAAGGACCTCTCTCTCTCTATATATATATATATATATATATCCAACAAGAGAAAGGTCCAAAATCTACCATCAAAGAAGATAGCTTACTGCATTGATTGGATCACATATATATGGTCTTTATAATTTATTTATTTAGAAATATGCTTTACGCGAAAACTTTACGACAATAGGCATGTTTTTAAAATGCAAAAAATTGATGGCTCACAATGCATTTAAAACTTTACAATACAAAGTATTGTGGGCTGCTGTTTTTTAGCACCTTCAAAAACACATTTAAATATAAAAAATTCATAATCCAAAACATGTTGGAGACTAAATGAATGATAAAATTTCAATATGTAAGGTTCAATGGATAAAAAACTCTATCGTTAGATGAGAACACCATCAATTATCATTGGTTGTAGATTTTGGACATTCCTTTGGTTGGACGGTCTCTTTTCACACACACACACATTATATATATATATATATATATATATATATATATATATATATATATATATATATATATATATATATATATATATATATATAAAAGAAACTACTACCAAAGTCCAAATGGAGATCTGATTTGGGGTTTACTGCATGAAATTGACTTTTTCAGCATGAGATTGAATTTGTTGGTGATGTTGATGTCGACTAGCACTGTGATTTTTTATGAAGAGCCAATTTTTAGGGGATGTCCGATCATGCTTTCATGAGAGTTGGATCAGATTGGTAAAAGTTGGCTGATCTGACCCAATTTTCACAATACTGGTCTGTTTGCCTTGAAATCTTGGCGGGGGAACCAAACAAGATTAACTACAGTTTTTTAGATTTATGGCATTCAAATGCACCCTTGGCTTGTTTTGTCCTGTATCCACGGGTAAGACGTTTAAAGATGTACTGGACACATCAAAGCGGGTTGGCGACCTAGTCGTGGTGGCTCAGCTGGCCATACTTACTGTCGCTTTTCCTGCTGTGTAAACTCATTATATACCCCTTGCCCCGAGGGAGTCTCTCAGCCTCGGCTGAGTAAGGGGTTTACCCCTTGACTTTTAGTATGCTCGTGATCAGAGAATTCATCCATGTTTGCTTTGGCCACACGTAAGGATGAACCAATGTTGTCAATGTCGTCTTGGACCCAAAATCGTTGTTTTTCAAATGATTCAAGTGAATTTGGCGATTTTTTAACGAGAGAAAGACAAGTGTAAAAATTTATTAAAATTTATTAAAATTTATTTAAAATATTAAAAAACTATTTTTAACTATTTTTCAGATTCTTTTGAAAATTAGTCTATTCAGATCATTTGTGTCTCAATTTTCTACCGATAAGATATGTATAATATAGGGATGAACAATCATAGCTGAGAAAGTAGAAGTTGTGTCAATTTTGTAACCAACTTTTACAAGATTCGAGCCAAGAACAATCACCGCTAGCAATCACAATCACAGGTTATACTTTTCTCATGCTTCACTAACCTTAAGTATTATGATTGTGATTTAGTGTAACGCCTCAAAAATCTCATACTTGTAACTCTTTATGAAAAGTTTGAAAGCTTTGAAAACATTCGTTTATCAGAGTTTTAAATAGTAATTCAGTAGAAAATAATATTTTTGAAAAAAATCAACAGACCTTAGGCGCATTACAGCGCAAACTTTCCTTCACAAAAAGATTTGAAACTCCATGCATTTAAGAAAACCAACTAAATTATAAAAATGCAATTTCTAGTAGTTTATGACTTGTACAAAAGAGAAATTTTCAAGAAAATCTTTATGCAAATTTATCGAAATGTTCTCATGAGAGAAACGTCAGGAAAAGAGTTTCATCTTGATCTCATCACGTCGTCGTGTCATCGCAAGTCGCATTGACCTATACATCACCTGCGTATGAAATGGGTCAGTTTCACAAAAAACTGGTAGGTGCACATGCAGAACAATATAAAACAGAATTAAGCAAAATAATTTGATATGACAAGCAAGTAAGCAAATAAATAACTGAATCTAGGATAAGCAGTTTAACATTACAAGTGTCATATTGCAAACTATCATGAATAAAATGCTATAATTATTACAAGCATTTAACTAGCACTAGTAAACTAGTTACCACAAGCAAAGAACTGTAAGCAGGTAGCTAGCAAGAGCAACGCTTCAACAGACACACATCGTTCAACAAGTAGTAAAGCAAGTCACATGCTACAATTATCACGCGTACATAACTCAACAAAATGTGTATCCGAATTAACTTATGTTTCGATATTAGCTGGCCAAGCAGGTATGCACAAGGTACGACTCTAGAAACAACTAAGACTGATTTGTGGGTTTATTATGCAATGTATTTTATTATACCTTTAATAGCTGACTGAGTTCGCTCCTAAAGGGACGACCAATGATCAAGAGAGAATTTCCTAAAGCATACGTAAACAATGGATGCATCCTAATCATGGGGGGCTACCACCTAGGATAATTAAGGTAGTCCCTTTCCCCTAACTCTGATGACTGGGGAAGCCGAGTCATTTGCCTGTGGGGTGGTTGTTAACAACTTGTCCAACAAAGTTTTTATACCTTCTCATTCTCTCTCTTGACCAGAGTCAGCGGGTTGAATGGGTGTGTCATGGTTTAGTTAACTGAATACCCATTCTGTATGCTCTGGTCTTTCAACCCAACTCGAGCATCTTGCCTGTGAAGGCGAAATCATCATCATTTTAGGTGATCTCGACATTGTGTCATTTGCACGCATCGAGGTTGCCACAATCTCCTTATCCAATCATCGTAACACACACGTGATGTACCTGTCCAAAGGTACGATCATACATGTCTATAAGTACGACTACGATGAAAGAGTAACATAAAGCAATGCAATCATTTTAGTTTAAATTTGTCATGTATGTCATTTGTACGTTTCGAGGTTGCCACAACCTCATCCTCAGATCATCGTAACACCAACGTGACGTGCATGTCTAAAGGTACGACCATACTTGTTCAAAGGTACGACTACGATAAAAGGATAACGGTTTCTTAAAAGAAACCCCAACATTTATATTTCACAAAAAAAGTGATACAATAATTACTCAGTTTGACAAGAAAGTCTTTTAGATTATATTAACAACAATGGCATAATGCACGATACGCGATCGCCTCGGATCTCTCATCTGATCATCATAGTACTACTATGCCACGCATGTCTACAAGTACGTTACGATGAAAGGGGTATAGGTTTCCCAATAGAAACCCCAACACAGAAATTATGCTAAGATTCAATGCAAATAAAAAAATGTTGAGATGTCATATTCTCTTCTTTGAAGTGACAATACAATATTGCATGCAGGAGATCGCTACACATCTTGCTTCCGTTTTCCAAAGACACATCAATTTGGGAGACTTGATTGTTGTATCACAACTCCCAAAACCTTTGAGCTTGCCTTGCAAGACTGCACACTCGATAAGTTGTAACCCTTTTCAGAGTTTCTGAGTCATATCAAAATATCAAATTATAGTTGTAAAACATTCTTTTCGAAAATGCCGACTTGGGAAAACTTAATTGCACTTTTGCAACCTACGAGGCTTTCAATCTTTGCTTTTGCAAAACGACACATTTGAAAACTAGATTCACATAAGGAATCCTTTTAAAAAGAACTATTGCGCACAAGCGCAACTCGCATCCTTTGAAGATGAGCGAAAAGAGGATATATAAAAGGTTGCATTTACTTGTATACCATAACTGCGAGTGTGTGCACATTATAGCATGACAACAAATTACTAAGCAATACTCGATGTGCAAAATCACACATCGAACATAAAATATATAAGTAAAATGCATGAGGTACGAAATTGTACCTTGACCAAAAAGATAGGCAAGCAAGTAAATGTGTAAGTAATGCACAAGGTACGAAACCGTACATCGGCCAAATATCTATGCAAGCAAGTAAATATGCAAATAATGCACGAGGTATGAAACTATACCTCAACCAACAAACGTGAAGGAAAGTAAATACGCAAGGCAATTAAGTGCAAGAAAAATAAAGTAAATCTCGACATATCTAGCATGGCCATTTTTATTATTTTAATTTAATTCGGTTGATCTACTGCCCTTTTTGCATAACTTTCCCCTACCTTGAGAAGTTGCGAGGTTGCAATCATCGCTGAGCATAGGTGATGACGGCTTGGGTCGTAGGGCACAAGCGGGATCCGTCGTGCGTACTGTAAACAAATAAGAGTGATTATCAAAATACAAGAAGCGTTGACCGAGTTGGGGCTGACCCCATGCAGAGGAAGTAGGGGCGGCATGAGTGGGTCCTACCTGACTAACCCGAAGGTTGAGGTTAAGCTGGCCCCAACTTGAAATAGGACGTAACATAGGGTTTTGAACTTGCAACGTCCTGACACATGGTGACGTGTACTAGCTGCACTTATCAGACAAGCAAAAGTCCTGTTGGTTCGACTGAACAAAAAAAGTGAAACAGGTAGAGGCATCGCCCCTACTTGCCTAGAATAGAGAGGCAGCAGGGGGCGAGCCCCTGCCTGCCACAAACAGAGAGGCAACAGGGGAAGGCACGATAGGGGGTCGTCTGCCTCCTGACGAACACACACAGAGAGAGAGGGCAGAAGTGGGAGAGCGTGGCAGGGGGCCACCGGCCTCCTACCTGCTCTCCGGCAGCCAAAGAGGAAGACTGGGTGTCCACGCCAGGAGGCACCTCCCAACCAACCGAGAGAGGGGGGAAAAGCGCGGCAAGGGGCCATCGGCCTCCTAGCGAACCAAAAGAGACAGAGGTAGGGCGCAGTAGGGGGCTGTCGGCCTCCCAACGAGTGCAGAGGAAGGAGAAGAGGAAGAAGAAGAAGAAGAACAGAGGAATAAGAAGAGAGAGAAGGGTGGAAGGGCGTACCTGTGAGGGAAGGGGGGGCCGACTTCGCACGTAAGGAGTGAGAGAGAGGGAGAATACTACAAGAAAAATGCTAATTAGCGACGAACAAAATCCATCGCAAATTGTCGATGGAGTAGCGAGAGAAAGATATTTGTCACTAAAATATCATTTATTTATGATTTTAGCGATGAAAAATATTCTGTCAATAATCTGTCGCTACATTGCGACAGATTAGCGATGAATTTTATTCTGACGCCATATGTGTTGCAACTTAGCGACGGATCAATGGCAGAACTATTGTGATGCTAAGTCGTTGCCAAATAGCGGCGACTTAAAGACAAAATTTATTCATGGCTAATTTTCCCGTAAATCCCTAATTTTCCCCCTTTCTTTCTCTTTTCTGTTTTGTCTCTGCCGCGTTTTTTCGGCCTGCCTCCTGTCTACCTCTGGGCTGCCTCCCGTTGCCCCCCGACCCGCCTCCCATCTTCCCCTGACCTGCCTTCTGTCACCCCCCGGCCCGCCTCCCATCACCCTCGGCCTGCCTCCTGTGGCCCCCCAGTCCGCCGCCCATCGCCCCCCCCCCCCCCCCTTGGCCGTCGTCCGACGCTCCCCCTTCACCAACCTCCCCCCCTCCCCCCCCCCCCCCTTGCCGACCTCCCCCTTCGTCGACGCCCGATGCTTAGGTAACCCGCAACTCCCATGTCTCTTTCCACCGACCTACCCCTTTGTCGACGCTCGATGTTCAGGCCAACCCTTAAATTTTTTTGTCGGGGAGGGGTCGAGCCCCCTCCCCGTGTTATGGGAGTCTTAAGAGGGGCTCGGCTTCCTCCCTATGTTTTTTTTGTCAAGGAGGGGTCGAGCCCCCTCCCTGTGTAATTGAGTCGCGGGAGGGGCTCGGCCCCCTCCCTATATTTTTTTGTCATGGAGGGGTCGAGCCCCCTCCCTATATTTTTTTGTCATGGAGGGGTCGAGCCCCCTCCCTCTGTTTTTTTTCTCAAGGAGGAGCCGAGCCCCCTCCTTGTGTTATGGGAGTCGCGAGAGGGGCTCGGCCCTATCCCTATGTTTTTTTCGTTAGGGAGGGGCTGAGCCCCCTCCATGTGTTACGAGAGTCGTGGGAGGAGCTCGACCTCCTCCTTATGCTTTTTTCGTCAAGGAGGGGTTGAGCCCCCTCCCTGTGTTATGGGAGTCACGGGAGGGGCTCGACCCCCTCCCATTTTTTTTTTTGTCAGATAGGGGTCGAGCCCCCTTCCTGTCTTACGAGAGTCGCTGGAGGGGTTCGACCCCCTCCTTTTTTTTTTTGCCTTTCTTTTGCCAGGGAGGGGTCGAGCCCCCTCCCTATTTTGTTTTGTATATATGTGTTTTGCAGGTACGTTGCTGAGCTAATTGTGCAATGCTTAGTGCTAAGCATCACATGTGACTAAAAATGCAATGCAAAAAGAAATAAGAAAAAAATGTAAAGGCAAAAGCAATTCAAATTGGGTAAATACCCGTAGTGAGTAAGTGATGCAAGCGCATCACATGTTATTTAATTTATTAGATGCAACACTTTTCTGTTCACACACTCACTTAGTTGTGGATATCTAGGACTGCTTTGATGGAGTTTGAAGATCATGCTGAGCATGACTTTAATGTATGAGAATAGAAGTGTTCTTATTTTTTGAGTATGGATTCCATGCTAGGCATGGTAGTAGTTAGCGGGATATTGGAGTGTGTTTGCTGCAGGTACATGTTTGATATTCTTTTGATATGAATGATTTGAATGTATTGCAATGTTTGATGTTTTTGTATCCATGCTTGCATGAAGTTATTTTCTATTTGATTATGCCTTCTATGTGAAATTGTATGATGAATTTTTTGTTCAAATGAATATATTTGTGTCATCATAGCATTATTAAGATTTTCTTTTAACTGGTGATGAAAATATCTATAATATTTTAGGACAAAATGACTGCAAACCATGAATGGATGTATCGTAGGATAGTTGATAATGAGGCATCACATGAATATATGACATAATTTGGATGTCATGCATGTGGAGAAAAATGTGTTCGATAATGTATTTAATACAGTAATAAACGTGAAAGGGAAAATGGAGGATAATCCGAAGGCACATATGGATTTAAAAGTGGTATGTAAAAGATCAGAATTGGAACTTAAAGAGTACAATGGCAAAATACTGAAACCAAAGGCAAGGTATGTGCTTGGTCCAGATCAAGTAAAGTTGGTATGTCAATGGTTGAGACAATTGAGATTTCTAGACGACTACGTTTCTAACATTGCTCGAGCTGTGAAGATAGACGAGGGACATTTATATGGGCTGAAGAGCCATGTTTGTCATGTCATTATGCAACGGTTGATACCCCTAGCATTCTATGATATGTTAGACAAACCTATATAGGGGTATTGTCTGAGTTGAGTAAATTTTTTAGAACATTATGCGCAACTGAAGTTGTAGTATCTGAGGTAAAGAATCTTGAGAAATTTATTGTAACTACTATTTGTCAGCTAGAGAAGATATTTCCAACAACATCTTTGCCATATGAACTTAGGGTTGGTGGACCTGTGCAATATCGATGGATGTACCCATTTGAAAGGTATATGAACTTATTGATACAACATAATTTGGATGTCATGCATATGGAGAAAAATGTGTTCGATAATATGTATTTAATATAGTAATGAACGTGAAAGGAAAAATGAAGGATAATCTGGAGGCACATATGGATTTAAAAGTGGTATGTAAAAGATCAGAATTGGAACTCAAAGAGTACAATGGCAAAGTACTGAAACAAAAGGCAAGGTATGTGTTTGGTCCAGATAAAGTAAAGCTGGTATGTCAACGGTTGAGACAATTGAGATTTTCAGATGGCTACGTTTCTAATATTGCTCGAGCTGTGAAGATAGATGATGGACAGTTATATGGGTTGAAGAGCTATGATTGTCATGTCATTATGCAACGATTGATACCCCTAGCATTCCATGATATGTTAGATAAACCTATATGGGGGGTATTGTCTGAGTTGAGTAAATTTTTTAGAACATTGTGCGCAACTGAAGTTGTAGTATCTAAGGTAAAGAATCTCGAGGAATCTGACGTAACTATTATTTGTCAGCTAGAGAAGATATTTCCACCAGCATTTTTTTATGTTATGGAACATGTGGTCATACATTTGCCATATGAACTTAGGGTTGATGGACCTGTGCAATATCGGTGGATGTACCCATTTGAAAGATATATGTTTATTTAAAATTTTCTTTTGAATACTATTGAGAAATTTATTGTAATCTGAGATGTATATTGTTGACAGATGCATGTTTGACTTCAAAAAAAAGGTTCGGAATAAAGCAATAGTAGAGGGCTCTATTTATGAGGCGTACACCTTGAAAGAGATTTCAAATTTCTCATCTATGTACTTTGAACCTCACATTCCAACACGTTACACATGCCCACCTTGTAATAATGATGGAGAACAATTAACTGCAACTGACAAATTGTCTATATTTCAACCACTTGGACATGCATTTGGCAGTTGCCGATCAAGACTCTTGGAAGATCGAGAGCAAGACGCAACACAAATATATATCATTTTCAATTGCTCAGCAATCGACCCATACATTAAGTATAGTTAATACGTAACATTAAGTTCTATATGTGTGTACATGGTTCGGTAAAATAAGTTTATGTTAAGTGTAGACGATTTGATCTGGAGTTGCGAAGAAAACATCCACAACTCACTGATGCAGAAGTACAGAAAGAACGTGAAAATAAATTTGTGGCATGGTTGAAAGAGTTGGTAAGGACGATTGTATACATTTTTTCCCTTTATATAACAATAAGATATTTAATTTGTCATGATCATAGTCCTTGTTTGTGCTTTTAGGTCCACCATGGTGATGTTAAAGATCAAGGAATATGTGATTTACAAAATGATCCGTCTAAAGTTGTGCAGTGTTACAACGAGTACATCGTAAATGGTTATCGTTTCCATACAAAAGACTACGGTATCAACAAGTCAATGATGAATAGTGGTGTGTGCGTCAAGGGTAGCAGCTATGGTGAAAATGAACATGACTACTACGGTGTTATAGAAGAAATAATGGAGTTGACTTAGGCACAAATAATAGCTTAACTTTATTCAAGTGTCAATGGTTTGATCCCACAACAATTAGAGTCGACAAAGTCTCAGGCATTGTGGAGGTGAATGATAAGTTAATGTTTGGAACATATGAACCATTCATATTAGCCTCGCAAGCTCAACAAGTGTACTATACATCATATCCAACTACAAGGAAGTCAGATAGAAGTGAATGGTGGGCAGTTTGTAAGGTGAAATCTAAACTATACCCCGAGTATGATCATTTACAGAAAGACAAGATTGCTGAAGATGATAAATACTATCAATCAGATGATATATATGACTTCTCTTATGGTCATGATGTCGCACATGGTATGCATGTCATATCTCCATTGGCTGATGGCACATGCATGAAAGAATGTGATCCAAATGATATACGAAGTGGATGGGCACTAAATGAAGAAGAAGAAGATAATGACGAATAGGAGGAGGAGGAGGAAGAAGACTATGAAAGTCAGACAAGTGATGATGAGTCATTCACAAGCTAGTGAAATACAACTTGTAATACAATTTGATCTGAATGATCTAAATGATTAGAATGATGTGAATGTATTGATTTGAATATATTGAAATGTGTTGCAATGTTTGAATGTCTTGCATGAAGTTTTTTTCAATTTGATATGAATAATTTGAATGTATTGAAATGTGTTGCAATATTTGAATGTCTTGCATGAAGTTTTTTTTAATTTGATCTGAATGATCTAAATGATTGGAATGATTTGAATGTATTGAAATGTATTGTATTGATTTGAATATATTGAAATGTGTTGCAATGTTTGGATGTCTTACATGAAGTTTTTTTCAATTTGATATGAATGATCTGAATGATTAAAATGATTTGAATATATTGAAATGTATTGCAATGTTTGAATGTCTTGCATGAAGGTTTTTTCAATTTGATCTAAATGATTATAATGATTTGAATGTATTGAAATGTATTGTATTGATTTGAATATATTGAAATGTGTTGTAATGTTTGAATGTCTTGCATAAAGTTTTTTTCAATTTGATATGAATGATCTGAATGATTAAAATGATTTAAATGTATTCAAATGTATTGTATTGATTTGAATATATTGAAATGTGTTGCAATGTTTGAATGTCTTGCATGAAGTTTTTTTCAATTTGATATGAATGATCTGAATGATTTGAATGTATTGAAATGTATTGTATTGATTTGAATATATTGAAATGTGTTACAATATTTGAACGTCTTGCATAAAGTTTTTTTCAATTTGATCTGAATGATTATAATGATTTGAATGTATTGAAATGTATTGAAATGTATTGTATTGATTTGAATATATTGAAATGTGTTGTAATGTTTGAAAGTCTTGCATGAAGTTTTTTTCAATTTGATCTGAATGATTAGAATGATTTGAATGTATTGAAATGTATTGTATTGATTTGAATATATTGAAATGTGTTGCAATATTTGAATGTCTTGCATGAAGTTTTTTTTCAATTTGATATGAATGATCTGAATGATTTGAATGTATTGAAATGTATTGTATTGATTTGAATATATTGAAATGTGTTCCAATGTTTGAATGTCTTGCATGAAGTTTTTTTCAATTTGATATGAATGATCTGAATGATTTGAATGTATTGAAATGTATTGTATTGATTTGAATATATTGAAATATGTTGCAATGTTTGAATGTCTTGCATAAAGTTTTTTTCAATTTGATCTGAATGATTTGAATGTATTGAAATGTGTTTTATTGATTTGAATATATTGAAATGTGTTGCAAAGTTTGAATGTTTTGCATGAAGGTTTTTTGAATTTGATCTGAATGATTAGAATGATTTGAATATATTGAAATGTAATGCAATATTTGAATATATTATCAATATATTTTAATTTGTTAGAATATGATTCGTGGAGGACACAGTCGTCGAGCACCCAGTGGTAGCCAGTCTGAGCCTTCATCTTCACGGACTCCTTCGATAGGTATATCATTTAAATAATTATGTATTTGATTAGTTAAAATCACATTATATGAATTTCTAACTCATTGTTTTGTAGGTGTTGTTTCGCCTACACATGACCCACATACGTCGGATGCAAGGTCTTCTCCGTGTGACCCACGATAAGTAATTCAAATAGTGTATATCGATGGTCGACCGTAAGTATTTCATTGTCACTTGATCAATATTTAACTTATAAAAAATGTATATTGACGGTCGATTGTTAATGTGTAGTTTTTCATGTGCAGTGCGAGGTTTGAGCAGCAAGAAGTAATATGAAAAATTATAAAGTCATTATTACATCATCTTCTAGGACCGGTAGCGCAATGGAAAGAGTACCCGAGAGAGGTGTTGGACAGCTTAATTTTCTCATTCATGGTATGCAATCATTTATCATAACAAGCAGTGTTTTATTGAAATATGTGCTAACATTCTGAAAGTATTTATAGGCCTCCCATCGCTTTGCGAGTGCAAATGAGGAAAAGGACGCGAGGGTAGTGTGGCAGAAGGTGGCTGGCAATCGATTTACCGACGTGCTGCACAATATGAAGACTGCAGCAAAAAAAGCATCTGGTGGGATAAATGATCCATTGCAGTGGAAGGACCATGGGCCGGCTACTGTCAGGAGAGATTATTGGGAGTCATGTGCGACAAGTAGACGAGAAATGATTTTTGAAACCGCTCAGCAAAGGCTGCACAAAATCAAGCAGCGATGCCCGATGCGTATCTACACATAGGTGGATCTAGGACTTTTGGGAGCCACCAGAAGAAAATAGTAAGGTATCAATATATATATATATATATATATATATATATATATATATATATATATATATATATATATATATATATATATATATATATATATATATATATATTGTCAAATTTGTGAGTATTTCTGCATACTTATTAATCAATTTTTTACATCATGTCATATTGCAGGAAGCAGAAAAAAGAAACATTGTGCCTTACAAGGATGTGTTTGTTGAAACACATAAACGTAAGAGCACGGGAGATTTTGTATCAGAGAAGGCGAGAGCGACAACAATATGTATTTATTATATTAATAAACATTGTAATATACAAGTTACTTTGAATTATGTTATCATAAACATTATAATTCTTAATTATTAATTCATATTCTAATTATTACTTTGTAGGAGTCATACGAGCAGCAAATGATACAACGATATGGCGATGACTCCACTCAGCATCCGTCTTTTGATCCTGCAGCATGGGTGACTGCTACAGGTGAGCCCAAAAAGGGTCGTGTGTTCGGGTTTGGGAGTAACATGAACACCACACCAGTCGTTGCCTCCTACAGCTCGGGCTCACAGAGTTCTCTTGCCAACATCAACTCCCAACGTCCTATTGACCCTGCTATGTCTTGGGATAGTGTTTATCAGCGTCTTGAGGACAAAATGCAACACTTTTCAAATAAAGTCATTCTCAACCTTGTCCGTAATGAGTTGTGCAACTTTTTTCAAGACAGTAGAACTTCATCTGCATTCAACATGAGCTCATGTACCCGTCAGGTATGTATGATTGAATTGCTATAAAATTTTTCTTATAATTTTGTTAATGTCCTTCAGTTTATTACTAGTCTATTTGTCATTCATCCATTTACTTTGTTGCATTAGATTAGATGGATTGCATATAATTTATGTCATTATGTTTTGTTTATAAATACTAACATTTTTGTTCTCTTTTATAGGATGATGGAGATGATCAGTGTAGAGGAACTGTGGAGGCATGGAGGAAGGGGCAGATTGAGAAAATAAAGAGGATGATGCCCAAAATCTTGGCGAGGATTAGATTTTTTGTTTAATTTGTTTGACAAACTTGTAACTAATTATAACTTCGCAAGGATTGTACTTGGTAGTTAAAGTTTGCTTAATTTAGCATTTCTGTTTAATTTGTATGCAGTTTTTATTTCTACTGTTTTTTTATAAGCAGGATATATAAATTGTACGAGAAATTTTTCTTGATTTTTAAAATATTTCAAAAAAAAATAAAATTTTTATTACAAATTAGCGACGGAGTAGCGACGGATATTATCCGTCACTACTCCATCGCCAATTTGAGGTAGTCGTCGGTTTGCGGTGAAATTTAAGTCGTCGCTAATGTCCATCGCCAATTAGCGACGGATATTCATCCTTCAATGAATGGTAGCGACGAAAATAGCGACGGATTGGCGTCAGATAAATTTCGTCGCAATTTAGCGACTAGGGTTATGCAACTGATGATATCTGTCACAAAATCCGTCGTAAACATGTATAGCGACGGATTAGCGATGGATAGCATCTGTCGCCATTACGCATTTTTCTTGTAGTGGAAGAGGAGAAACGAAGCGCAGGGAGGGAAGAAGAGGGGCCGCGATGTGAGGGCCTCCCATCTTCCCTCTCGTGTTTTTAAAACATGGGGGGGGGGGGAAGAAGAGGGTTTAAAAGAAACCCTCGCCCCTCCGTGTTTTAACCCTAATGGGCCTGGATCGGGTCCGGCCCTGACTCAGGTCCGATTTTTTTTTTTTTTAATTCATGAGCTTTTACATTTACCATCACTAACCTTGAAAAAGTACTATGATTGTGTTTTAGTGACACTAATGCTGCAATGCCATTTATGTGCAGCATTAATGGCATGACAAGGTCATGTAAGCCTAAACCAAAAAGAGTGGTCCATAATCCACATGAGGCTTGGATGCTGTTTGCCACGAGGTACCAGTTGCATTATCATAGCGCTGTCAACAAGTCAGATATCTGACCTACATAATGCAACCAGTATTTGTTTATATACTTAAAAATACGTACACAATATTGTCATCTGCCCGGTCAGGTTCGGCAAAAATCATAGCTCAAGCCTTACCCATATGTTATACCAACCGGACTCCGCTTGTCTGGCAGCAGCAGTTAGTGCACTTCACCTTGTGTTGGGACATTGCAAGTTCGAATCCCAATAGTATATGGTTGTATAACTGGTAGGGGGTCTGCCTAACCCCAGATTTCGCTGTCAAAGAAAAAGCCTTACCTGCGTGTTAGATCAGGTTCGAGTCGATTCAAGTAATATTCAGGTTGGAATCTTTAAGCTCATACCCAGTTATCTGGGTTTGGGTTAGGTTGGCTACCGGACACCATATCGATCCATTGACAGTTTTAAGGAGGTATTTGATTGCATGGACAGTAGCATCCCTACTGTCCATGTCCCACACACCTGACGCAAGCGATGGATGAAGGAGACTCAGACGAAAACTCAGCTTGTCCGTGACACCTTTGTGCCCGTCCAGCAGTGTTCATACAGGATTGTTACACAGTCCTGTCCACAATCAAACGGGCCCTGATAGGACCCCATCAGGTACCTTGGACGTCCAACGACAGGCTAGGACTAGTCTCATTCTCACCTGGATGTGGAATGTTTTTAGTCATCCGGATGCATCAATTGGACGGCTAGGATTATCATAGGATCCTCTGTATCATACGTCATAGGATAGGATACTTTTTGTGAAGAATGAAGAGATGGGGAACAACGGAATAAGTCTCCCCATTGGAGACCCTTCAAGTGCAAAACCAATACCAACCACAAACCATACAGAAACACTCGAATCAATGCACGGAATGATTAAAGAAGAAAGAGAGGTAATAACAAACGAGTCTTGACAGATGAAATGTAATGAATTCACCAACCGAACAATGTGCAATATTGAGAAAGCATAAGGGAGGGAGAGCATGGCGGTCTTAACATGGGATCAAGTCGACGAACCATCGTATAACACCGATGGGAAGTTGTACAATATCAACGGCAAGGTTGGCCAACCAGGCGAAGCATGCACAGCACGGGCACAGGCAACTAAGCACCGACCTGTATCCAATCCAATCAACCAACATGTCAATTATCAAGAGAGAGAGAGATATGGCTTTCCCATGGCCCATTGTCAAGAGGGAAACGAATACAGGGAAGGAAAAAGAAAGTTGGGAGATTGGAGAGCTCACCCAATTAACCAAACGACGGCCCCAACGAGTGCAAGAACCAAGGCCACCAACGCGAAGGGCAACCCGATCAGGAAACCAAGAGGCCTGCATTCCTCCATCCTCCCTCTCTCTCCCTCCCTCTCCTTCGAGACAACCAATGCAGTTTTTTCGCTCCACTACAACCGTCTCTCTCTCTCTCTCTCGTTGCTATGGTTTGTTTAAATTAGAAGAGGGGTCGACGTTAATCGGACCTACAAAATTCAAAATATTGAAACGGCTTAGAATGTAAATGGTTCTGATTAGGATAGGTTCTAGACAATACCATATTCGACCAATAGGATGTTCGCTGAATGCAGGGGCGTAGCTAGGATTCATGTGTGTGTTGGTGGTGGTGGGGGGGGGGGGGGGGGGGGAAACAGGGGTGTAGCAAAAAAAAAGGCGTGATAGTCTGGGGTTTGGGGGCAGCGCCCCCAAAATTTTTTTTTGAGATAAAATAAAAAATGCCTATAATTATTAATAAAAAACTATTTCATATGGACAAATCAAACTATTTGCTGCAGTCCGGGCTGGGCTAGGACTGGGCTTTTAAAAATAAATAAATAAATATATATATATATATATATATATATATATATATATATATATATATATATATATATATATATATATATATATATTTAACTGGGCTGGGAGGCAGGACTGGGCTAGTTCTGCCCCTCCCCCCTATGGCTGAATGGATTCTAATTCAGATTCTGATCGGATGGTCAGAACTTATACGAGATCCACTTTTTTTACATGTAAATGAATTCAAATATATGTCAAAAATATGGTGATTTTATATATGATCTGAGATTTTGTAAAAACGGATCATCAGGGATCTGAATTTTTCTGACAACTTGTTCTTGTGATTAATTAGTAACGTATTTGGATCTTGTGGTTTTAATGTTTTTCTGATGTATACTATATATTATTAGTTTTAATAGACCTATTTAATCATAAACAAAGAGCTAAACACTTAGAAAGATCTGAGTTTGAATTCATGTTAGTTGTAATTGAAAGATATTACCAAATCTTGATTGTCTTGTAAATTAACTATTTTGGTTGATTCCAAAAGCGAGTATTTCTATTTATATGATTATGTTAAGCATGTTTGGCTTGTTTAATATTTGAATTCATGTTTGACCTAATGAAAATGTAATGGTTTGTGTTTGAGAGAATCAAAACCCCAATTTCTTAGAAATCGATTTAAGGTTTTGAGCTCTTTCTTGGATTTCGATTATTTCAAATGCATATGTTATTGAAATATAATTTTTTCAAGTTATGTACAACATGAACTAAATTAAGTTACGTGTATTTTCATTGATTAAGCATGGCTACAACTGAACATAATTAAAAACATATAAGCCTTTCTGATTTGGGCTTATGGGGCCTGTATCAGGAAAATTAACTTATGTATTTTTTGTTATGGGTTAGTTGTAGTGTATTCCTTGATTCAATCTGTTCGGGTTCAGTAGCAAAAAATCAAAACCACATATGCATCTGTTTATAATTGGATATGGTTTTAGCTTGCCAAATGCAACCAAAGTGAATCAAATTCAGTCATAGATATCGAATAAAATTCAATCCATTGACATTCTTAAAATGGCCCAATAGGATACAACGTCGGGTATCTACTGTGAGTGCTCGAGATGGGCCAACCTTCGAGCTCCTTTTGGCAAGCCCAAATCCATTACTTAAATGCCCTGATTTGGGTCTGACACAATTGTTGATAAATTATTTTGAAAGTTGAGAAAGATGGGACTAATTATCCGGATTTTGAATCTTAAAATGACCCAATTATTGATTAATTTTCTTTAATTATGGGGATGCCGTTTGCATGTTTTGACCATCTTTCACCTGACAAGACAAGTTTCTCAGTCTCCATAGCTCGAATCGCGTGGTCGCATATTCTAATATGCAATAAAAAATAAAAATGTGTACAAGTACCTAATCCAAAGAATAAATGAAATAAAAAAAAAATATATTAGAGATCCAGAAAAATACCTTTTTCAGACTCAGGAGTTTGTTTTATCGTTCAAGCTCTCTTTTATTCGTTAGCACCTTCGTGTAGGTATAAGCATTTCTTCAATGGCGTCGAGACAACGTACCGATAGGGCTGAAATAGACTTGATTTTGCAGAGCCAGCACTTTGGTATCTAATTTTCAAATGATCAGGTTATGAACAAATATCGACCACTGGATCTTTTGGGTTCAAACCCGATCCCAGATGGATCTAGGTCTATCTTGAAAGACGATAAGACCTATCTAGGAGAGTCTTCTCGTACAAAAACTCATCCAAGAAGAGTTTGCCCGCCCTAGAAAACGTACAAGGTGGTTGGGATCGGATAGAGATAATGTTTGATGCAACGAACGGGGAAATGTTTGTGTCATCCACTAGCGGATAACATTTTGTTCTGTCATTCTGTAACGGACAGTGTTCTGTTATGCTCAGTAATTGATGGTGATCTGTAGCATATTGCAGTTTAGTAAGTTGTCCAGTAATGGACAACGATCCGTTTTGTCGTCCAAGCTTGAGGGGTGTCCAATTCTTGCTTAACACCTAGAAAACACTTGTCTTTAAAATATATTAGTAATTGGGCATCATAAAATTTTGGTATCTACAGATGCCCCTCTTTGTCATTAATCGATGTGATTTAGTTTATGACAAAAAAGTAGACACTCAAAGCTTGAAACGCTAGGTCATCAGAACTAAATTTATTCCTGCCGAATGAGGTCAGGTTAGTGTTTGAAAACCACCGGGTTTTGGAGACCATTTGAATCCCACCGAACAAGGTTGGGCCAACATTTTTTAAAAGAAAACTGGGTTGCCGAAACCATGATTTGTCCCACCGAATGAGGTTGGTGCTAGCATCCGAAGGGAGGAGTTGGACTATCGAGACCATTATGGGTCTTACCGAGCTAGGTTGGATTAGTCGAAGGACAACTGGATCGCCAAGACCTTTTAGTGGTCTTGCTGAGCGAGGTCGATGCTAGTGTTATGAGGGTGAGAAATTGGGATGTGGAGACCATTATGGATCTTGACAAACGAGGTTGGGTCAATTTAGAAAATACTTTATTTATAGTAGAGAGGGAAATTGTTAGCCTTCAGATAGGGCTAGCACAGTATGGGTTCATGGATAGAGTGAAGTTGGCCCAGTAAGGCCTTAGGTTGAAGGTGCCTTTCTTAAGATGATCAATTTAGATGTAAGACTTACTGCCTCAGTGAGGAGAGTCATGCATACTTCAGTCAGGTAGCATCGAAGAGAGGGCAAATCTTTTTGTGTACTCCTGAGACTCAGGATGCCTATGGCTAGACTCTTTGATTCATGTAATGAACTTTTATGATATGCAATGACGCTCATGCATTTGTAGCAGAGTTGTTAGCTTATGACATCCATGAATGATTGATTATATAAGGGCAGAGATTTTTTTTCTTTTCTTCCTTCTTCAAATTAGAACCTTCCTAACAAGTTTATTCTTGTACTTGAGATTTTTACACTCTAGACTTTTCTCATCTCAAGTTGGTCTAAAATAATGACACTCAGCTTCACTGGTATTTGTCTTCTCTAATTCTACCTTAGTTTTTAAGTGACTAGTTATAGGAATATAAAATTAAGTCTCAAGGCACTCATATTGGGTCTAGTGGTCCCCACTAAGGCTTGAACTCTAAAGGACTAGAGCTTGATGAGAATGCATTCAAGTGCATATCTTGCCCCTAGGTAAGTTTTTTGGAGTCTTTGTTTTTAGCTCAGACTGGCTTATTCCTCACTTTTGCCATCCTTTGACCTAAGGCTTGACAACTATAAGTCTCATGATTTTTTAGTTTAGGAGGGATCCTCATAGCTATCCAACCTCTGCCCCTATAGGTCATACGATTGAAGTTTTCTACCTTCTCATAGGTCTAGAGGTAAGTATTGGTTTTTTCTTAGTTCTCACTTTTCTATTCTAACCTCTATGTAACACCACAAAATTTTAACCCAAAAAATCATGAATTTTTTTTTAATAGTTTGAAAACCATAGCGGAAATCATTTATAAACAAAATTGAATAATGAGATTGGGTGGGTTACATATCTATCAAACCATTTATCAAATTAAATTGAATTTAACAATCACATAATTAATTTAATTTAGTCTTATAATTTGGAAATAACATTAGAATCATAAATGTTCAAATAATAAATAAAAGTTCAAATCCAAAACTCTGCAGGAAAGGAAAGACTTGGCTCTGGCCTCGCTGCAATGTCCTGCCATCATAAGGCCTCTCTACTCAGTACCTGTATGATATAATGAGATCACACTCATAGAGTCCCCAGTAAGGGATGTTATTCAACACGGGTGAATTAAAACCAGTATACATGAACATACTCCGATAAATTCATACATTTAATTAGGCAAGTATTTAATTCAAGTAAGCATAATATCACAGTCCATAACAAGAATATCATTCATAAACAATTATAATCGTATGCATGAGCAGGTAAATAATGTATGCACTTACCGATACAGAACATATAGCCTTTTTGTGCATGAATGACTTATAATTACTTTTATTTACTTTTTCTTTTTATGTGATGCATGTCATGCTTAAATAAATATACAAACAATCAGGGTTTTTACTTCTTAGCCCTATGGGTACTACATAGGCTTAATCTGGATCTAGATCACGGCTCAAGAGGGTAATTTCAAATAATTTGTGGCTTAACCCTAGCTGGGCACCTTTCACCAATACTGAGTGAGGGACTACCTAGTGAAAAGAAAGCTTCAAACACCTCAATCCTGATGCATCAGACTTCACTCATGAGTTCATTAACCTACCACCCTGCGGCTAGTATGAAGCCTTTCCCTTATCTCCGTGGTAGGAAAGGAGCAACCTTTTGTGCTCAAAAATTTATTCCACGAAGCCTGGAGTACAGCTTACTCTCTCATTATAAGTCTTAATAGAATTAATGTTCACATGATTACTCTTACTATATTAATTCTATTATTTTTTTATGCACATATACAATGGATCTAAGCTAAGATTTGGGCCTCTCATTTGGGCACATAGATGCAAGATTCAATACCAATAATGCTATCATGCCACACATGCAAATTGTAACAGATCAATTTCATTCATACATTCATTCATAGGCATTGAACATAATTAATTACATGCATCCATACACAATCATATGAAACAATACCATGCACCACATATAAATTTTGATAATAGTATGCATTCAATCAAAACATGTTGTAATAACTTGTCTGATGTCATGATCATTAGGAACTTAGGACATGCATTACACAACACCACATGTCACATCTTTATCTAATTTAACAATTAGAATCATATATTCACATAAGGAATTCATTCTATACATAGGTTAACCGATCCTTATTCCATTCTAGACCCGTTTAGTCCCACATCTGCTCTGCTATTTTGACAGTTATTGTTCTATACACAGAAAGATAAAAGAGCTCAATCGTCTACAAAATGTGCAAAATTTTATCAGCTTTCATACGCCGTAAACCGTTTATAAAAACTCCTCCGAACGAGAAAGATACAAATGTTTTAATGGGTAAAGGTCTAACTTCATATACATAGATGGAAATAACATAAACATGGGAAACTAACACATGTAAATTTTTTTTCTTTTTATGCAGACATAATTACAGTTAGTTACATAAGCAATATAAAACATTTATTTATTTATTTTGATCTTAGGGTAGGGACCTGCAGCAAGTACAGGACAACCCTGCAACTTGCAGCAGTTCGACCAAGGTGCACCAGCAAGGTCACACTTTACTGATCACCCAGGTTAGTCGACAAGCTGGGATCAGACTAATCCCAGACTGCTTTACCTCTCCTGGTGCAGCAGTGACAACCCCTAGACAGACACAACAACCATGCTTGTTGTGTTTCTCAAGGTAGTAAGGGTTTGCTCAGGGTAAGCATAGCATGGTTGGGCATTGGCAGACCCCAGCCAGCCTCTGCTAACCATAAAGAAAATACCCAATCACCAATAAACCACTTTTAATCAGTTTAAATAAAGCATTAAAAAAAGTAGATTTGTACATGAATACAACGATAATATAATAATGACATTTTACCGTTGACCTCACTAATTAAAAGATTAATATGATTTTGGTTTTTGGAAATAACTCAATTTTTATAAAATAAAACTAAAAATCTAACACTCTTTACTAAATAAGACAAAACTATTATGTTCGCATGCATGTTTTACAACCTGGGAAGGTCCCTACTTCAAGAAAGCGTATATTAGATCACATGAAATACCACTATCTTTTTTTATTATATTTTTTTTCAACTACTTGCTTATATTTATTTTTGTTTTTCAAAACATATCCATTAAACACGGATCAGACTTGTTTAAATCTAAAAACAGGTCTGATATGAGTCATTGAGATCAATCAATACTCACCCCTAGCAGGGACTGATCAAAGTTTTAGGCAATTCGGCCAGCACTAATCCACGAGTGGATTAGTACTTGCACATGCCTGACCGGCCCAACCCCAAAACTAGACATGTTGTCCATATGCGTACAGACCCACCCTCATCATGTATATTTGTTCATGTTTTGTTTTAAGGCATCATCAATCAGTCCCGGCGCAACCAAGGACTCATCTGTGTTCATCATCACAAACATGCTCATGACTGATCCATAAGTGGGTCAGTCCAAGAGATTAGAAATCTGTTTGACACTGATTTGGTGCTTGATGGGTCTGAACCTACATCGAAACTTGCACAAATTTGTAATAATGTATAGGTTCGAACTTGATTGCACTCGGCTAATGCTCATGCATATGAGTCTTAATCTTATGAGTATCAGATAGAACCCCCTAACTGAAAATTGCGTATGATCAAAAAATTGTTAGACTTTGGGTTGCTTCACCTCCATCACCTACGTATTGTTGCTAGGATGGCTGCCATGCCACTGAATCTGATCTTCTCCTAAGGAACATGAGTGATGAAGAAGAAGAGAAAGCACTAAGGAAAAAAATAAGAGAGAGAGGGAGATAGAAGATGAGAGAGGGGAGGTCGTGTGAGGGGGTCTTTTTATAGACCCTCTCTTCTAAATTAGATAGGAGATCTTTCACCTATCTAGAATCCTCTCTCAAAAACATTGAGAGTGAGGAGGGAGTCCTTGTTTCCATATTATTTTTATTTTCTCTTTCTATGGACTCCTAATTACCTATCTTAGTAAACTCATATATATATATATATATATATATATTGCAATACATGTATAAATTGGTTTACCTCTTAAAGAGGTTCCAACTAAGCACAAAGGGGGGCGGGGGGGGGGGGCAAGGGTGGGGCATCTCTTCTTGTTCACGCTTCTAAAAATGTTTTTTGAAAGTGTATTTCAACACGTCTCTTCTTTTAACCTATTTAGAAATTTTTTTACTCTTATCCCTTTGCTTGTTTTTCTTTTCTTTTTGAATTAGAACTCCAGTCCATATGGAAGGGCCCACTAGTATAGGGCATCCACCTCATTGGACTTCTACATCTAAAATTAGCATTTAATTTCTCTTAATTTTTAATTCCATAAATTTGCCTATTTGGATTTTCCATGGATTTCCATCTTAGATTTCAAATCCAATTGAGAATCCAATCCACATTAGGAAAACACACATCACATCGATATCCATACTAAATTACCAAAATCCATATTCAAATAAAAATCTAAATTCATATTAAATTTCATTTGAATTAATTTAAATCTCACATTCACATTAACTCTAATTAATCTTTAAAGATTTGGATTCACTTTCGAATCAAGTCCACTTATGTTTATAATAATTATGCAGCTTAAATATCAAGTTATCATAAATCAAATACCTAACTTTTTTCTTAATTTAAATATAAAATTATATTTTTAACACTTAGAAATATCTGGAAAAAAATCGCAGGTATTACACTCTACCCCTAAGGCAGTCTCATGACCGGAGCCTGACACCTCGCCATGTACCTGAGTAGGTGTTAGCCTAAATACACTATTCTTTTTTTATTTTTTGTTTTTTGCTTTTTTTGTATTTTTTTGTTTATACTTTTCTTTTTTTCATGATTTTCAATGTTTTCATCTATCGAGATAAAAGAAAAAGACTCAGCAAGGAGGCAACCTATAAATCAGATTAACATTGAAGGTATTCAACACTCAACTCTTTTCTTGGAGATTCAGTTACTTAGGTGGGTTCCATATGCTAGACACTCATGCATTAATAATGATTTTATGCCTCATATAATTCATCCTTATATGATCATAGAATAGAATTATTGAATTAAAATATCTTAGTCTCACTGTATTGCTACATTGTCTTTCCCTAAGATTTGAATGTCTTATATGGTAGACTTTTGGGTACAGAGACATACTTAAGAGAATAACTATTTAAAAGAGAGTTGGATTCATTTTGAGAGAAGATCATTCATCTTTAATGATTTTTTAATGATATACATAGCATCATGATGAAATTTTATCCACTTCCTATAACTATTAGAGCCAAGATAAACTGGATTATCAAGACAGCTTTGTGTCTTTTTGAACAATGTCGAACCAATTCAAGGACAATTGGGATGTGGAGACCGTTATGGAATCCGCTGAACGAAGTTGGGCCAATGTCCAGGACAACTGGGATGTACAGACTGTTATGGGTTCCGCCGAACGAGGTCGGGCCTGTGTCCAGAGGTAAACTAGGCTTTCAAGACCACTTGGGTCTCGTGAAACAAGGTCGAGCTGGTTTAGGATTTGTATGCTTGGTTGCTAAGGGTCCCTTCTTGCCTAAGAGATTTAGATTTTGGATGACATTATAATGCCCTATCTATGAGTTCTAGATAGGTTTAGACTCCTTTGTCATGCCTCCATATGATTTTAACAAAAAAACATTAATGAGAATGATCAGAAAACAAATAAAACTTGACAAAAGCTTCCTTAATCTCATCAACAAGAATAACATGTTCCTACAACGAAGAGGATATCTTAGATCCTAGAAAGAAAAATCTTTTTGAATTTTTTTTGCTTTTCTTATTTTTTTAGATTTTTTAAATGTTTCAATTTTTTTTATTTTAAATTTTTTTTTTTTTTTGGTTTTTCAAAAAGTTGTTTACAGAGTCTAGGTTTTTAAAGGCTTACATAAGGCCATGGAATGGTGACCCATGCAAGATGTCATTTTTCATCCATACCATTGTAGCTTTGCCCCAACCTGTGATTGCAATATTCTAAATGTGGTGTCTTCTTTTTGCTAAAGGAGAGATAGAGGAGTCACGGTTGTCTTGTAGCTTTTTTTATCCTAGGTTGAATCTTTACAGGGAGAGTTGGCCTCGTGCTATCTGTCGTGCCTGATCCTTTCACTGGGCTTATGATAGTGTCCCTTTTCATGAAATGGTCCTTCAGAACCTATGTGTGTTTTTCCTTTTTGCCTCATTTTTGTTTGGTTATTTTGTAGCCTAGACCATGAGTTCTCATTTTGGGTACAGCTAAGAGAGGCTTTCCTATAACCATGGTCCTTTTAGAGAGGTCTCTAACTGATACTTGGCCCAAACCGGATGATGCACTCGCGACTAAGCTTGATGGTGTGGTTGTTTTCGAACAGTCGGCATGTTTGTTTGCCCCTCGGGTTTTGGATAATATGAGTCATAAAAGAAGGTAGTCCTTTTCTGTGATGGATCTTTTATGTTGGGATGTTGGGGGAGGAATCTTGGTGTGATTGTCATCTAGTGAGCCTAGATGAATCATATTTATCTGAGTGGTTTTCTAAGAGTTTTCTTGGTCCTCTCATAAAATTTCTCTTCCTTATACCCTTATCCCTCCTTGGTAGCAGATTTGGGGCACTAGAGGCATTGGGCATGAATAATTGCTATATATGAGGGCTCGTGACAGATTGTCTTTGATTCATATATTTCCCCGAGAATCAGTTCTCTCTTGTTTCACAAACTCGAACTATTTCTTTTATGGTGTGATTATTGCTGCTCGGCTTTGGTTGTTCTTCATTCACCAGCAGCTCTCCACTGTCTATTTGGTCTTGGATGATATGCTTCAGGATAAAAGCAGTTCTCGATATCATGACCCACGACTCTATGGTATCAGTGGTACTTAGCCGAGTTGTTTCCTTTTATTTGTGGTGGGTTACATTTTTGGCAAATTGTCTAAGTCATTCTGTAACAATAGATCTAGGACCTATGACTGAGGTTGCTCGAACTTGATGAATGTTCAGTCTCTGGTTTACTTGGGATTGCCCCTATGTCTCAGCTTCTTTGAGGTGACTTGGTTACCTGCCTTATGTCCCTGGCTACCAATTTTCTTGGCTTTTTACCCTATGGTCCACATTGTGTTGAGAAGACCTTTAGATGGGTCTGACTTTCTATATATGTTATTGTCTTTATTGCTCTTCAGAAACCTATCATATACTCCTCTCTTGATGCCTACCTCGAAGGTGATGTCCTTCTTGATGAGTTTGACATGTTTCAACTTGAGTCATGTTAATCAGGCTCTGTAGAAGTTGGAAGAAGTTGTCCATCAAGATGATCAGTGCATGGGAGTCGGAGATTGACTCCTTTGTCCTATTGGCCATGGACCATCATCGGTTTATAAATTCATGGGCACCTTCCTCTTTCTTTTGCTTTGGATCGTACAACTGACATATGGTGGAAAGGGCCTCAACATTAAATTTGAATTGTTCTATGAACAAAATTATGATATGCTTGAATTCTCTTATGTTCTGGAGGTTCAAGTTAGCAAACTATTTTAAGGCTTTTCCCTTCAACCTTCTGGAGAACCAATCAATTAGTTTCCTATCGTTTTTTGATATTTGCTCATACTTCCTATGAATAAGGATAAGTGAGTCCTTGGGTCAGCCTTTCAGTTGAATTTCAAGAATTTTGGAGGGGTCGCATCATCGTATCCCTCTGGCATAAAATCATCTATGGATTATTTTCACTAGTCCATGTCTATGTATCTCATTTTTTAGCTTAAGCTTTGGATCATGTCTTCCAATGATTTAATCTTTTTGTCTGACTAGGACGATATAGTTTGGACTGGATGGGTCAACCTGAGTCTATGGACTCTCTTCTCTATATTAGACACTTAGGACTCTTCCCATTGATTGTACTCACTGTCTTCTTATGGCTATGGAGTCCATTTGGTCCTTCTTCTGATTTCTTTGTCGGCTTGTGTCGTTTCATATTATGATTCATGGGTTCTCTAGCTCTTCTTTCAGCTCGTGCTTGTTCTAATCCCAACTGCTCTTGAATTTCTCTCATCTTTTCCTTCATCATTTTCATATCTTGTTTGGCTTGTGCTAGCACATCCCTTTCTTTGAATCAGGCTTTAAAATGCGAGGTCCTTGGGGTTTGTCTTATGGTGGACTGACTTGTGATAAAGTTGTTTGTCTCATAACCCACATAAGGGATTTTATGAGACTGGTGAGGGTGTCGTTCTTGAGACCTAGCTTTATAATGTGAGGTCTTTAGGATTCGTCTTTTGGTAAACTCATACATGCTAGAAATATCTATCTCATAACCCGTGTGAGGAACTTTACGAGACCGATGAGGGTACTAACGTGAGCTGGACTCAAGGAACATCATGACCTTTCTCATTTTTTGGTCATCCATAGAGTCATCAAGAATGTTTGTGTGGGTCTTTTCTTAAGGATCATTATTTAATATGATGTTTTGCATCATATTGGACGGCATCCCGTATGTGAGATTCTCTAGAGGTGGTTTATCTGGGATGGATTGGATTTAGAGTTTGTGGGCTTTAGATCAGGTATGCATTATACCCCAAGCAATGGGTTCACATAGGCCCAAACAAGTAATTGAGAGATTTTCAAACTAATGGGTATCCTAGGAAGCTATATTCTTTGATCTACAAGGTCTCTTCAGGTTTTAAGGTTTAGGGTTCCCTTCTGGGTTCACATTGATGTACCTAAGCTAACAACTTAAGGGTACTAGTGTAAAATATCAGACTCCAATGGTACCACCATTGATATACCCAAACTAATAACTTAAAATTACTAGTGGGAGGATCCAAATATCCAAATAATAGAACAAGAGATTTTAAAAATTTTGCAATAAAAGAAGGACTATTTTCCTAAGAGAAGAAGATAAAAAAATTGAAGAGCACACGATGAGATCAAGCAGTGTCTCACACAAAACCCTAACTTCCTAGAGGTTGTATTTTTTATTTTCTAAGTGAGCATGTATTTTCTTCAGTAAGGGTTTCTAGAATGTGATACAACCTAAAACCTATTGTTGCAAAGCAACCTATCGCAAGATAAACTGGCCAAAAAAAGATTAAACTGTAGATCTAGCAAAATAATGCAGTGCGTCTAGGCAGCAAAGACCTACCAGATGGCAAAACCTGCAGATGCGAGGGTTTGTAGATGGCACTGCCTGTTAGCGAATAATAAAGTCTAAGACATGAGGGTATATAGATGGCACTACCTATCAGCGAATGACAGAACCTGCAGACGCGAGGATCTGAAGACGACACTGTCTGTTAGTGGATGGCATAACTTGTAGACACAAGAGTCTACAAATGGTGTTGTCCTACAGCAGACGACAGAATTTGAATGGCTAAAGGCCGGTGAGCGATGGTCAATAGACGGCCAAACATGGCAGATGGCGATCAACAAATGGCCAAAGCTGAGTGAATGGAAAAACAAGGATTGTTGTCCGGACAAAGACAGAAACCTAAAATTTGACTTTTTCAAAATCTTTCCGTGATGCAATTCTAGCTATGAAAATTAAGAAAAAGTATGGCATCCCATCACGGTCGCTAAAACTGTTGATAAATTATTTTGAATGTTGAGAAAGATGTGACTTACCCGGATTATGCAAAATTCTTTTTTAATTATGAGGATGTCATTTGCAAGCTTCGATCATCCTTCGCTTGACGGGAAGGTAAAGACGGGGCAAGTTTCTCAATCTTTGTAGCTCAAATTGCGTCATTGCGGATTCCAATATGTAATTAAAGATAAAAATGTGTATAAGTATTTAATCCAAAGAATAAATGAAATAGAAAAAAATAGATTAGGGATCTGGAAAAATACATTTTTTGGACTTAGGGATTTGTTTTATCGTTCAAGCTCTTTTTTGTCAGTTAGCACTTTCGTGTAGGTATGAGTGTTCTTCAATGGTGTCAAGACAGTGTACCGACATTGTTGAAAAAGACTTGATCTTGCAAGACCAACACTTGAGTATCTAATTTTCAGATGATCAGGTTATAAGGGTGTGCCTCTATTTATAGAGTTTTGCACATATATGGATTACTGAATTTTTTAGGTTCAAACTTGATCTCAGATGAATGTAGATCTATCATGGATGAAGATAAAACCTATCTAGAAGAATCTTCTTATACGAAAACTCATCCAAGAAGAGTCATCCCACCCTAAAAGACGTACAAGGTGGTTGAGATCGGATAGGGATAATGTTTGGTGCAACTGATGGGGAAATATTTTTGTCATCTACTAGTATATGACATTATTCTCTGCCATCTTGTAATGGACGACATTTTGTTCCGCCATCCAATAATGGACAGTGATCCGTTCTACCATCCCATAGCGGATGGCAGTTCAATATGTCGTCCAATAATGGACGACGATTTGTTTTACCATCTAAGTTTTAAGGATGTCCAATTTCTGCTTAACACCTACAAAACTCTTGTCTACGAAAGATATTAGCAATTTAGCATCATGAATTTTTGGTGTCTACACCAATATATAGGGCTCATTGCTCAACAAGACCCAACCTGCTTAGAGCTCCAACCTAAAGGGCCTTATTTGCGTTGGCTGATCAAGTGATCTGGAAAAGTGATTTGGCATCCTCACCGTCCATAATGTACACAAGGACCATGAGGTCCTTATGGGATGAATCAATGGACAGTGAAGATGTCAAATCACTTTCTTAATAGGGATCGCAATGGACCAAGAAAAAATGGGGATCCTTCCGAACCTGCCCCATTTGGAGAGGGGATAGAGGACATGAAACAAGGAATGAACTAGGGATGAAGGTAAAAATCAAAACCTGTGCGAGGATGGAGGTTGAGGTGAACGTACTTTTCCCCCATCCCCACCCCCAATTCTTATTATTAAAATTACTAATATACCTTTATTATTTTATAAAATAACATTTAAATCCTTTATATATATATATATGTTTCCTACACTTAATCCTAAGTTCTACGAGCCCTCTCTCTTCTCTTTTTCCTCTAACGAGTCTAAGTCACTGTGGAAGGCGACTGATCATGCATATAATTCAGGGTTAATTAACATTTAAATATGCATGATTTTATGAAATAATGTTTCAAAAACCCAATTTTATGTTAGTTTTCGAGTAAATGTGCTAAAATTATTTAAAAATAGAAAATGCATGAAAAATAGTTTTATTTTACATTTTTATGCCTATTTTAGTTTTTGTTATAAGTCATAGTAGTTTAGTTTTAGTTTTTATTAAAAATAAAATAAAAAAATAAAAATAGAGAAAATAGTTTTTAAAATCATTTTAAATGTTTGTTTTTTAGAAAAGAAAAAAAATATATATATATAGTTAGAATAGTTTTTGAGTTTCTTTATAAATAAATAATTTTGTGTTTTTTCTAACTTTTGAAAATTTTCATAATAAACCGATTTATACGGTTTTCTTTACTTTTAAAAATGAAAAAAAATAATAAAAACAAACCATTACATGGTTTGTAATTTTTGAAAATTGAAAAAAAACTGAAAAAAATAACACAAACTGGCTTGAACCGGTTTGCATTTCTAAAAACTGAAAAAATATAATAAGTAAACCGGTTCCAGCCGGTTTGGATTTTGTTAAAACAAACAGCAAACCGGTTCAAAACCGGTTTGCTTGTTTTTAAAAACCCCAAAACAGAAAAAGAAAGGGCGCCTCCTCCCATTCACGCCTGAACTCTCCTCCTTTCCCCTCTTTCCCTCTATTCCCTTTCTTCTCTCCTTCCTCCACCATCGTCGGTGGCTACTCTCCTTCCCTACCTTCCCTTTCTCCCTCTTTCTCTGTCAATGTCCGACAGCCGGTGATGGTGGAGCTCCAGTCTGGTGACGGCTGGTGGTGGAGGTCGCCACATTCTCCCCTAACCCCTCTAAGGTTCACGGTAAGTTCCGATTCTTCATCTTCTTCTTCATCTTCTTCTTCTTCTTCTCCTTCCGATCTTCTTCTTCTTTGTTTTCTGATATTATTCTTCTTCCTCCTCTTCTTCTTCTTCTTCTTCCGATCTGCATCTTCCTTTTCTTTTCTTCCATAAATTCTGTGTCAAAAGCATAAATTCTGTAATTTCTTTTCATTCAGATTCTTTATTTGTTCTTTTTATTCAATTGTTATTGATTTTCTGTGTAAAACTAAAACTAAAAAAAACGTAAAAAGGAAAAAATAGAAAAAAATATGTGTATCCGATTGTAATTTCTGCAATAATCGCACTTCCTGTTTCATTTTGTTGAAATTTCTTGTAAACTCTGGTTCATTTACATCGGATTTCCATTTCAAGTCATTGATTTTGATGTTTTCATTTTTCTGATTCAATTTTAATTTCCTGTTTAAAATTCATACGCATGTTAGATGTTCTGTATCCCTTGATTTCCTGTTTTAATTCTTTTCTTTAATTTCCTGTTTTGTCTAGTTTGTCTTTAAATTCTATTTTAGTTTCTGTTTTTTTTACCGAATGTCAGTTTTTCAATTAAGTCATTTCCATATTTTTTTCTCTAATTAGTTGAATTTCCTGTATTTTCTTTATGCAATTTCCTGTTATCGATTAATTTTATGTTTTGCATTGTTGTCTGTTTTTTTTCTCTCTGATTTAACTGCTTTCAATTTCTTTTATTTCCTGCATAGTTCTTCATTTCCATGTTTTGCTGTTCTGAATTTCTCATTTTGCATTTTCTGATTTCCTTAATGCTTCTCTTGTTTGTTTTACAGCAGTGCATTTCTTGTTTTTAATTGATTGCATTTCCCGTTTTTTTTACATTCCATTTTTACATTCAAATTCTGTTTTACATTCATTTGTTAGTTTTTACATGTTGTTTTCCTGTCTTTCAATACCTTGATTTTTCTGTTTTCATGTCAATTCCTATTTCTCTCTGTTTTGCATTTCTTGATTGTCTTCTTCATTTTGTAATTGTTAGTCAATACTATAGTTAAGCATTAGTTATTAGTTAAGTAATTGTTAGTTAAGTGTTTTCTAATTAGTTAATTGATTAGTAGACTAATTAGAATTAGTTTTCAATTGTAATTAGTCATTTAGATGTCTTTTATCATTTCTTTCATGTTCTAGCTCTTGTACTGCTCGTGTCATTTGAATTGTGCAGGATAGCACAGGACTGGAGCGGAATTGATTACATGACACGAAGTACGAAGAATAAAGCTTCTTTTTACTTTTTAGTTTAGAATTAGGGATTTGATTTTGGGTTTGTAAATATTGCACTTTACGCCCTCTGCGAAGGGTATTCATTTGTTGTAATAGTTAGTTGTTTTTACCTTTCTTGAACATTTTACATTTCAATAATGTGGCAATAAAGAATATTTTAGAATTGTGTGCTTGAATACGAAATATTCCCGTTCCCTGAGTTTGACCCGGTCTCATCCACTAGTGAGAACCGGTTTTTATTATTTGATGTATGGTTTTCACATGTTTTTCATATAAAAATCTTTTCAAAATTACAACGATTTAAAAGAAGACATCAAATTTTTGGCGCCGTTGCCAAGGAACGGCGTAATATTAGTATTCGCTTTATTGCCTAGTGTTTGTGTTACATTTAGGTTTAGAACCACGTATGTGCATATCTTAGAGACGAGCTTACTTTTCTGCACAGCCCACCTACTAGGACCCCCTTAGAGATGACTGTGTACGATTGGTACCGTACACATAGATTTCATATTTCTTTTGCATAATCTCTGTTATGTGTAATTGTGTGGTGTTTGTTTAGTTTTTGTTGTTTTTAGTTTACTCGCTTTGTGGTTTGCGTGGTTTGGCCGCTTAGTGCGTTAGTTAGGTAGAAAACCCAAAATTAAGACGAGTGCTACACCGGTCTACTCCAAGGTGTACGCAATGGCTGACGATCATCAATTGATCCGTCCTTTGAGGGAGTACTTCATGCCAAATACGTATACTCCTGCCTCCTGCATCACGAGACCTGATGTAGGAGCGAGCCATTTTGAGATTAAGGCCAGTGTGATTCAAATGTTACCTTCGTTTTATGGCCTTAGCAATGAGGACCCATATCGTCATCTCGACGAATTCCTTGAGATTTGCTCGACTGTGTGAATCAATAACTTTGGAGATGATGCTATGCGGTTGACTTTGTTTCCGTTCTCTCTCAAAGATAAAGCCAAGCACTGGCTAAAATCTCTTGAGACGGTTCGTATTACTACTTGGGAAGGAATGCAAAGAGAATTTTTAAAAAAATATTTCCCAATTGGTAAGACGAACCAGTTTCGTAAAGCTATAACCAGTTTTTCTCAAATTGAGGGAGAACAGTTTCACGAGTCTTGGGAGAGATTAAAAGATCTTCTCCGCAAGTGTCCCCATCACCAGGTGCCTCGTTGGCAGTTGGTGCAGTATTTTTATGACGAGCTTACTGAAAAACATCGTCAAATGGTTGATTCGTCTTGTGGGGGCACTTTTATGCTCAAGAGTGAGGATGAGGCGTGGTCTTTATTTGAGACCTTGAGTGAAAACACGATGCATCATACCTTGTCTTCACGGCTCGATAGGACTATATCTCTGTCTAGTGGTCCTAAGAAGGTTGGGATTTCCGAAGTTGGGTCCGAGTTAGAATTACGTACCAAGGTTGACCAGTTGACTAGGAAGTTAGATCAATTCCTAGCCAATTCCTCGAGAAATCCAGTAGAAAGAGTGTGCGAGCTATGTGCTAGCCCTGCACACTGTGTTTCAGATTGTCCGGCAGCGCCATTATATCCTGAATTCGTTCAGGAGCAGGTGAATGCTGCCCAAGGTTTCGCTAAACCCATGCCCGATTCATTTACATCCTCATATAACCCAGGTTGGCGAAACCAGTTTATTTCCTCATCCCATCAACCCTCCCAGACACAGTATAGACCCAGTAACCCTTCACAAGGTTACTCGCATCCCATTTTTCCACAGGTTCATCCCCCAGCACAACCTGCTTATACTCAACCCCATTCTCACGAGCCTTCATTTAGTCAATCCTTCCAAGATAGGATATTACAAGTTTTGAGCTCCCATACGCAGTCAATAGCCAAGCTAGAGACTCAAATGGGACAATTGGTTGAGACTTTCACTAGGCAAAGCCAGGGGAACCTTCATAGTCAGTCTGTTGTCTCAAAGGGAGAGGATTCCATGTCATTTGACTTGCAACCCACCGATTCACATCATGAGCAAGTCAAATCTATTACATCCCTTCAGTATGGGAAGGCGTGTCACTCCACTCAGGAATCGACTCATGAACCTCATATCATTTCTACTGACGAGTCGATCACTATGATACCTCAACAGAAGGGGCCTTACTCACAGCATACATTATCATCATATAGATCCCCATTTTCTCAGCCTTTAGGATCACCAATTTTTAGTAAGCAAGAGGTACAAATGCAGAAGGTGCTTGACCAAGTCAAGCCTGATCATATTCACCACTTGTCTGAAGTAGCATTCATTGATACTCGGTCGGTCCTAGACTCTCATTTCCTGACCAGTCTCTCACATGAGACTAATCTCCGTTCTTCATGTCAAGAGAGTTATGATCCTACAATTAGAGGTAGACTGGATGGAAACACAGTGCGTAGTGTCACAGATGACACTCTTTTCTTTATAGAGCCCGGTTGAGCCTGACTTCATGTCCATTGATCTCATGGACGATGAAGGATTTTTCCAGGGATCCGTCTGGCTGGGGACGTGAAACTTAGCGCTTATGGGAGGCAACCCATATTCTGTACAGTATTACATTTGTTGTTAGGATTTGTAGATTTTATTTGGTTTTATTTTTCGTTTTCTATTTTTTTCTATGAGTTTCATGTTTTGTCATGTATACATTGCATTCATTACATTCATAGAACGTATATTTTTAATCCATGCCAGGTTATTCTACTCTTTTCCCTCATTTATTTCTCTCATGTGCATTCACGTAGTTTCATATAAGCATGGGGGAGTGCCACTGGGACAATGTCATTCAAGCATGGGGGAGGGTGTAGTTTGCACACCTTGATATTTCTGTTTACGTTCTTGCACATGTTTACACATATCTCATGAAAAGTAGATTTTTAAAGAAAGAGTTTGAACTTATATGAATGTTATTTCAAATCTGATGTTTTTAGAGGATTTTTAAGCCTCACGAAAATTTTTTCTGACATAGATCTAAAAATTATGGTTGTTTATGTGGATTTCAAAGAAATGATGATAAATACATGTTAGAATTTATTTTGAATCATAAATATGAATATGAACAGTTCTATTTTTGAAAAACTAAGCAAATGAACAAAAGCGTAAAAATAAGCTCAAAAGAAAAAAAAAATATATAGCATGTGTTAGGTTGTTTGGATAATTCCACAATCCTTAGTAGATGGAACTTAGATGTAAGTTGAAACTTTTAATTCCATTTTCGAAAAGGGGAGTGGAAAACTTCGTGATCCTAAGTAACTAAGAACAGATACAAGTTGAAATGTTTGACTCTCATGTTATAAGGGTGAATGAAGGAAGTCATTTTTATGTCTTAGTTGATATCTTTTGGTATGCATTGAAAAAGTATAAAAGATATTGACATTGCACAAGGCATAAAAGCAGACCACACGCAAACTATAAGAGAAGAATAAGTGCGCAAAAAGAAAAAGCGTGAAAAGAAAAAAAAAGAAAAGAGCTGAAAAAAGAAAGAAAAGTTCAATGCTTAGAAGTGTGATTGAGAAAACCTGTGCAGAAAACATATGAGTGAGGATAAGTAAATAATAATATGTTTTTATTGGATTTTCTAAGAATAAAACATAAATAATTGTGATATTTAGAAAAGTGAAAGAAATTCTTTTTCTGTGGTGGTGCATAAAAGACTCTAATTATATTGTGATTTTGAAATAACAGGAAATATTTGTGAAAACAAAGTCTTTGATTATCTACTACTTGTGAGGATGTGTAATATTATGCATACATGACAGAGATGTTTGTGGGTAACATCACTGCAAACCCTCACGAGACCTTACTCGTCCACTGGGGTAACCCAGGGGTTGAAAGGGTCTTTTGCATGAGCTAAATGCAACCTTGATTCCTACGAAAGTGAGTTAGGTGATAGTTTGATTTCTTGCATTTTTCTAGTTTGCTCGAGGACTAGCAAAACATAAGCATGGAGGTATTTGATCATGCATATAATTCAGGGTTAATTAACATTTAAATATGCATGATTTTATAAAATAATGTTTCAAAAACCCAATTTTATGTTAGTTTTCGAGTAAATGTGCTAAAATGATTTAAAAATAGAAAATGCATGAAAAATAGTTTTATTTTACATTTTTATGCCTATTTTAGTTTTTGTTATAAGTCATAGTAGTTTAGTTTTAGTTTTTATTAAAAATAAAATAAAAAAATAAAAATAGAGAAAATAGTTTTTAAAATCATTTTAAATGTTTGTTTTTTAGAAAAGAAAAAAAAATATACATATATAGTTAGAATAGTTTTTGAGTTTCTTTATAAATAAATAATTTTGTGTTTTTTCTAACTTTTGAAAATTTTCATAATAAACTGATTTATACGGTTTTCTTTACTTTTAAAAATGAAAAAAAAATAATAAAAACAAACCATTACATGGTTTGTAATTTTTGAAAATTGAAAAAAAACTGAAAAAAATAACACAAACCGGCTTGAACCGGTTTGCATTTCTAAAAACTGAAAAAATATAATAAGTAAACCGGTTCCAGCCGGTTTGGATTTTGTTAAAACAAACAGCAAACCGGTTCAAAACCGGTTTGCTTGTTTTTAAAAACCCCAAAACAGAAAAAGAAAGGGTGCCTCCTCCCATTCACGCCTGAACTCTCCTCCTTTCCCCTCTTTCCCTCTATTCCCTTTCTTCTCTCCTTCCTCCACCATCGTCGGTGGCTACTCTCCTTCCCTACCTTCCCTTTCTCCCTCTTTCTCTGTCAATGTCTGACAACCGGTGATGGTGGAGCTCCAGTCCGTTGACGGCTGGTGGTGGAGGTCGCCACATTCTCCCCTAACCCCTCTAAGGTTCACGGTAAGTTCCGATTCTTCATCTTCTTCTTCATCTTCTTCTTCTTCTTCTCCTTCCGATCTTCTTCTTCTTTGTTTTCTGATCTTATTCTTCTTCCTCCTCTTCTTCTTCTTCTTCTTCTTCCGATCTGCATCTTCCTTTTCTTTTCTTCCATAAATTCTGTGTCAAAAGCATAAATTCTGTAATTTCTTTTCATTCAGATTCTTCATTTGTTCTTTTTATTCAATTGCTATTGATTTTTTGTGTAAAACTAAAACTAAAAAAAACGTAAAAAGGAAAAAATAGAAAAAAATATGTGTATCCGATTGTAATTTCTGCAATAATCGCACTTCCTGTTTCATTTTGTTGAAATTTCTTGTAAACTCTGGTTCATTTACATCGGATTTCCATTTCAAGTCATTGATTTTGATGTTTTCATTTTTCTGATTCAATTTTAATTTCCTGTTTAAAATTCATACGCATGTTAGATGTTCTGTATCCCTTGATTTCTTGTTTTAATTCTTTTCTTTAATTTCCTGTTTTGTCTAGTTTGTCTTTAAATTCTATTTTAGTTTCTGTTTTTTTTACCGAATGTCAGTTTTTCAATTAAGTCATTTCCATATTTTTTTCTCTAATTAGTTGAATTTCCTGTATTTTCTTTATGCAATTTCCTGTTATCGATTAATTTTCTGTTTTGCATTGTTGTCTGTTTTTTTTTTCTCTCTGATTTAACTGTTTTCAATTTCTTTTATTTCCTGCATAGTTCTTCATTTCCATGTTTTGCTGTTCTGAATTTCTCATTTTGCATTTTCTGATTTCCTTAATGCTTCTCTTGTTTGTTTTACAGCAGTGCATTTCTTGTTTTTAATTGATTGCATTTCCCATTTTTTTTACATTCCATTTTTACATTCAAATTCTGTTTTACATTCATTTGTTAGTTTTTACATGTTGTTTTCCTGTCTTTCAATACCTTGATTTTCTGTTTTCATGTCAATTCCTATTTCTTTCTGTTTTGCATTTCTTGATTGTCTTCTTCATTTTGTAATTGTTAGTCAATACTATAGTTAAGCATTAGTTATTAGTTAAATAATTGTTAGTTAAGTGTTTTCTAATTAGTTAATTGATTAGTAGACTAATTAGAATTAGTTTTCAATTGTAATTAGTCATTTAGATGTCTTTTATCATTTCTTTCATGTTCTAGCTCTTGTACTGCTCGTGTCATTTGAATTGTGCAGGATAGCATAGGACTGGAGCGGAATTGATTACATGACACGATGTACGAAGAATAAAGCTTCTTTTTACTTTTTAGTTTAGAATTAGGGATTTGATTTTGGGTTTGTAAATATTGCACTTTACGCCCTCTGCGAAGGGTATTCATTTGTTGTAATAGTTAGTTGTTTTTACCTTTCTTGAACATTTTACATTTCAATAATGTGGCAATAAAGAATATTTTAGAATTGTGTGCTTGAATACGAAATATTCCCGTTCCCTAAGTTCGACCCGGTCTCATACACTAGTGAGAACCGGTTTTTATTATTTGATGTCTGGTTTTCACATGTTTTTCATATAAAAATCTTTTCAAAATTACAACGATTTAAAAGAAGACATCAGCGACAGCAACAGAAGACAGAACTAGATAGTGGCTGGGTATCTCTCCTTTCTAGGTCAATTTTTATTCGAAATAGGTTGGTAGCACACTTTTTTCATTTGAGCACTGATAATAGTTGGAATAGTAGAATTTATGGGTACTATAAAGGTGCTATTGGTAGAGGAAGAGTTTTTTTAGGGGGGGGGGGGTCTTTGAATAATGACAAAATCTCATGTAGGTTTCAGGATGGGGACCAGGAAGATAATTTTGAGAAAGGATGAGGGTGGATGTCCAAAGTTCCCTCCGCCATGGATCGGGGATGGAGGGGAAAATGTTAAGACAAGGTAGGGGTGGAGAGCTTGTCCTCTGAACCTGCCTCATCCAGTGCCATCCTTGTTTCTTCTCTCTTTCCTCTAACGAGTCTAAGTCATTGTGGAAGGCGACAGCAGCAGAAGACGGAACTAGATAGTGGCTGTGTGTCTCTCCTTTCTAAGTCAATTTCTATTCGAAATAGGTTGGTAGCATACTTTTTTCATTTGAGCACCGATAATAGTTGGAACAATAGAATTTATGGGTACTATAAAGGTGCTATTGATAGAGGAAGAGGGTTTTTTTTAGGGGGGGGGGGTCTTTGAATAATAACAAAATCTCATGTAGGTTTCATGATGGGGACCAGGAAGGTAATTTTGAGACAGGATGAGGGTGGAGGTCCAAAGTTCCCTCCGCCACGGATCAGGGATGGAGGGAAAAATGTTAAGACAGGGTAGGGGTGGAGAGCTTGTCCTCTTAACCTGCCTTGTCCAGTGCCATCCTTGTTTCTTAAAGCCCGAGTTGGGAGGTGGAACAAAAAGATGACTTGCAATTGGTCAAGCCCCTGGGAATGAGTTTAAGTTTGGGGGTAAAACTGTTTGCTCTGTCCTAGTCTGCCATGTGCCAGGGAATCTGATCCCATCTTTCGTCCAATATCTTAGACAACTTATTGGATGGTGCGACTTGTTGCACGAACTAAAGCCCCATGCTGGATAACTCATGTCCTAAGGCCCCCAGTGGAACAAATTGTGCTTTTATTCTTTTCTTGATTTCTGTGTTGGATGCAAAGGTCCAAACCCGTTTTGGACCTGATCCATTACCCCATCAATGCTTTTACATATGGTTAGATAGTTTCCTTTGCTATTGAAGCAGAAATAATTAAGCCATTTAATTAGCATCTTGTCGTCATGTTTCTAATGTAAACTCTTCGTCATAGATCTGAGCCAAGCCATATAAAATAGTCTCAGTGGTGGGAGGGTGTTGTGTGTTCTCCCCTGAAGACGCAATGTTTGCTACAGTGCATGTTCGGGGGTCCGAATGAGTGCCATGTATATAAGCACATGGGGCTCGTATTCCCGTGTGTGTCACCATCACTTAGCATCGGAGTCTGGTGCGGTTGCAAAGACTTAAGTACTCTTTCTTGCTATTCTCGCCATGAAATGATGGTTCGAGAAAATGACAAAAATATCTTACATTCAAAAAAAGGGAAACGATGGTTCGAAAAAAGGACAAAAATATCCTCCATCCAAAAAGTCGAGGATGATGTTAACTCTTCAAAGTCCAAACAGTGAAACAAACCTGAAATGCTCTCTCTTTCTTTTCTGTTTGAACTTTTCGTCGTCATCTTCTTCTTCTTCCTTCTCCGTGAAACACTGTAAAACCCTCTCTCTCTCTCTCTATAGAAGAAATTAAGGGAGGCAAAGAGTTGACGATCCGATGGTGATCGTTGTCCTCTTTCTACTAGCAATGGCCGAAATGCTACCCTCGTCTAGCGGGCAACCGAATGCGGTGGCGCCTCCGCCGCCTTCGAGGGACACCTAAAACGAAATCTTCCTCCAGTACACCTACAACGGAGTCTTTCAAAGTACAACTTTCAAAGTACAATCTGTCTACCCCTACGTCGACAATACTTTCGATCAGGGCTATGCCTTCCAGGCCACCCTGACGTTGCTCAACACGGGCGTTCGCACCCACAAATCTTGGTGGGCATTCGTCGAGTTCTGGCATCGCAAGGTCCTCATCTCAAACTCCGACGTTGTGCTCTCCGACAGGACCCACCTCCCCACCAACGTCGGGAATCGCATGTTCCTCTCTAGCTTCCCCATCACGGACCTCAAGACTGCCATCGGGACGGCTGGCGACTACAGCCTGGTCACGGCGAAGATCATGCTCAAGGGGGCGGAGTTCCGCATCACGATTTACAATTTACACACAGTAGCGATTTACGAAAATCGCATAGCGAAAAAAAGTGGCAAATCTCTAAATCGAGTTGCAATTTATGAAAATCGCGTAGCGAAAAAAAAATAAAAAATTGCTAAATCGAGTAGCGATTTACAAAAATTGCATAGCAAAAAAAAAAATCGCGGGAAAGGGTGTTACGAAAATTGTAAGCAAGAAACAACCGAAGAAAACAATAAATAAGAACGATCAAACAAAACACTTTATTGCTCTTTTTCGACAGTTACAAGAGGAAAAGAAAAGAAAGAATTTATATAAGGCCCAAAAAAAATCTTTCGGAGGGCGTTGCCCCCCTGACCCCCACCTGCTGACTGCGCAGCGGGACACCCGCCGGGGGGAGCCCCCCGACCCCCTCCCTCCTATAAGGGCAAAAACTCTGAATCAGGCTCCACAACTTATCAAGTTGAACCATGCTACAATCAGTATGCAGGTCAATCGGTGCTTGATGGAGCATTGTAGGATCGTCTGCGGGATGTGCACAAAGGCAGAAAGAGAAGGGAGAGAGAGAGGGTTGATGTTCATGGCCTTCTTCAAAGGGGTTCCTTTCTCGGATAATCCTGCAGTGCAGGGACTGAGTCTTAAATAACCATCTCCGGGGTACTTAAGTCTTTGCAACCGCTCCTTTTCTAGAATCGTCGTTTTATGGCACCAATGGCGGAAAGGGTACTTAAGTCTTTGCAACCACCGGACTCTGATGCTAACTGATGCTAACAAACATGGGGATACAAGCCCAACAAGCTTATATACATGGCACTCATTGGGACCCCCAAACATGCATTGTGGCTAACGGCCGTCGGGGTGGGGGGGGTGTGGAACATATAACCTGTCGCTCAGTGGTGCATTTACTTCACTATAAAACAAAGGTGTCCTGACCCATTGTCCATATCAATGCCCTGGTGGGGATGTGGTAGCATTAGGCTAGCAGCAGCACATGCCCCAAGAGTTACATTTTTCACATTTTGCAGTAGAGGGCGAGCTGATACCAATCCTTGCTTGTTGCTCACACAAATGAGGGGAATCAATCCTTACATGTTGCAGCCTCTTCAAATGACCCAAATCTTGGATTGAACACATTTTTTCAATCACTCGATACTAGTTTCTGATGAACCACCAGGCTCCCATAAGATCGGCCCCACGACATAGAGCCTCTCTCTCTCTCTCTCTCTCTCTCTCAAACATTTTCCCAGTCTCAAGATATATATCCGTGCAAGCGTAAAAAACAATCATATTAGAGATAATGGAAGAGTTCGTGCATACAAAATGTACACAGGCAGGACCGAAAAACACTAGCTCTCGTTCACAAAACATATCAGTGGCAATATCATCCCAAGTACTTTTTATTTGAATTCATTCAACACTTGAAGCCATGGCAGACAGACAATATAATGACAAGAATCAAGGCAATAATAATGCTCAAAACAATCAACTTGATCTTCATGTTCTGGAACCACATCTTCCTTCGCATCTGGGTGCCTTGTTTCCGGAAATCCTGAGCCTGCACCAATGAAATAGTGGAACCTTTAAATTCTTAAGAAAATCATCCAAAGAGAGGTTAAAGGAGATGAACGAGACACATACGTGAAACAAACCCTTTCAAGTTTTGTAAATGAGGTGATACAAACCTGTGAGCGAAGGTTCTCAGTTTTGTCCACAAGAAGCTCTATCTTCTCGCCACGCTCAAGAACCTGCACATAAAAATTCCGTGAGCAATTCAATCGACGATAATGACATCTGCATTGATGACTGCTATAATTGATAACCAAAATTTGTCTGGCCTGTTCTTTCAAGATGTCTATTTGGTTTTTTTCTTTTTTGGTCCACAATATGAAAAGTAACCTTTTCTTTGAAACAAACCAAAAGAACAATTGAATCCATCTAAGAAAATGACAAAAATTATCCTTTAAAAGCCCGTCCCCTTTTCAGATCTTTTAGCTGTTTACAAGCTGTGACTTGTGAACTTATAGAAGTCACAGACAAGAATGATGAGCTACCTTCTCAATATTTTCCATCATCACTCCTTTCACTTCGGAAACCTGAGCCTTCACTTTAGCAAGCTTGCTTACTTCCTCTACATGGTCTACACAGTACTGCATGTGTTCCTTCAGTTTGGGCCTGCGACGCAATGAGATTGTAAGAAAGCAAAGGGAGAGTTCTGAGCCAGATGATGGTCATTTATGGCCTAAAATATAGCTACCCAAACTCTTTGCTAAGGCTGCGAGCAGCCGCGGTAGTAGCCTTTCCACCTCCATATCTCTTCTTAAAATCATCCTTTGCACGCTCCAGAAAAGCAATAGGCACTTGTCGTCCAACAGATTCGACTGCAACTACACAGAAGGCTGCAATCTCCAGTAAAGGTTGAAAGTATCAAATAAACAGCCACTTAAGATTATAAATATTTTCTAAAAAAAAAGTTTGAGACAGAGTGGCTTATTTCAGTGATCTCTACGAAATTAACCATAGAAAACAACTTTGGAATCACAAAGGTAGATTTAAACTATACTCAAACAGCAAAAATACAATTTCAACCTGTGATTTCTTATAAACACAGAAATCATAACTTATACTTTTTGCAAGCCTTAACAGTTAGCAACCACTTCAGCAATTCCATCAAATTAGAGTAAAAAAAATGCAGGGTCAAGCAATAGTTTACCAATGCAACTAAAAAGAATGCCTTCTCCATTAAGGTTAACCTGACAATTGACTTATCCTAAAAAGAAAAGAAATACATTACAGTGCACGTGGATCACAAAGAACTCATTTAATTTACAAGATATCCTCTAGTAAAATATTCCATAAGGTGATTGTCTAGCTTAAAGATGTATTAAGAGAATGTAACTTTAAGAAAAACCTTTTAATTTACAATATAAGTTCTTCTCTTGCAACACCACCCTGGCAGGTGAGTGTCTGCTAAAAAGGCAAAGGTCTCCGTTTCACTTAAAGATGTAATAAAATAAATGTGTTTCACTACCACTATCATGTGTGCATCCCTCGTCATGTTTATCCATGATCAGCAGGTCATGCACCTTGGATCACTGGGCTGCAAGATGCAACTAGCAACTCATCAGGTATCCTGGGGTTAGGATCACTCATCTTTATCTATCAGAATGTGCGATGTAAAATATGCAAGTACTTCTGTTCAATTATAACAAGCTTGCATCTAAATATAAAAATATGTGCTTGGTTTCTGGGGCATCAATTGTAGCCTGATGGGCACATAGAACCAGCAAGGAGACCATGATCCTGCAAGCAGGTTGCCAGGACATGGCACCAAACTGTACAACAGATGCTGATAACCATGTGTTAAACACCAGCAACATTGACAGCCACCACCAACACCAATTCGAAACCACATTCACCAAACCTCTCAATCCATTCCCTGGGACCACCACCACTACGACAGCCATATCAAAATGTACATTGTAGCCTCTACGAGCACTAATTATCACCATAATGCACATTTCAAGCTGCACCACCACCTCCTTTAGGATTATCACATCTACCACAGCCTCCATAAGGTATGCACCATAAATCAAAAGTATGTTTTTACAAATATTGTCTACAACAGCCTAATACAACCTACGAAAATATTCCTTAAATTACAATCAAACAGTTTCCAAACAACACAGGCATATTACAAATTACATTCCACCATAATTTAGTATTCGTATAGGATTGGAGAATGGGTTCAAAACTGGACTTTGGTCAAGCCCTCTGAGGGAGCATTAAAGCTCAGATTTCATGCACTACTTTTTAATATGATCATGATTATCATAATGCATTTTTTATCATTAAGAATCCCAATGTGGATAGATAAGCTATTGGATAACTAAACAGCAGATTGATCTAGCTAGTTCACATTTTGATAGTAAAAATGCACAAAATTTAATATGATCATGATTGCCAGAACACATTTTTCATTGCCAAGAAACAAGGTATGGATAAGTAACCTACTGGATAACTAAATCGCAGATTGATCTAGTTAGTCCACATTTTAATAGTAAAAGTATATAAAATTTGATATCAACATTCAGAGCATAAAGTTTAACCATCACCATAACCGAATCTTAAGTTCATTCTTCTTCTGTGAAAGATCTTGCTGATTCTTGAATTCAATCATCAAGTAAAACACCAAGTCTAACCCCTTCTATCCAATAATAGCAAAACAACCTTTAGAAGAACCTATGTCACCTGGGTACGGGTACGACACGGTAATTTCAAAAAATGAGGGTATGGGGACACATGGCTATATATATATATATATATATATATATATATATATATATATATATATATATATATATATATATATATATATATATATATATAGTGTGTGTGGGTCCAATGCAAGATCATGGTTTGTAGGTCCAATGTAGTTTTAGTAAAAGAGGGACAGATTTTATTAAAAGAGGGAGTTGTGAGATGACATTTTGAATAAAGGAGGAGGGTGTAGGTAAAAATGAATAAAAGGGGGTTGTCCAGAAATTTTTTAAAAATGAATAAAGGAGGGGGTATGATAAAAAGGAAAGGGTCTCTCTCTCTCTCTCTCTCTCTCTCTCTCTCTCTCTCTCTCTCTCTCTCTCTGCCGATGGTGGGAAGGGGGAGGTTTGACAGGTAAAAAAAAGAAAAACAAAAAAAGAGCGAGAGTGTGGGTTTCAGGTTGGGTCTTAGTTGGACCCGACCCTACCCACAAGCCCACGTACCTGTGCCACACCTGGTACCCGTAAGCGTGTCAGGCTGTGTCGACACAGGTACGTAGTCTGTTTTATTGTGTCCTAGTGACATAGAGAAGAATCATCAAGCTACTCAAAAATACAGTTAATCCCTATGTCACATGGGTATGGGTACGTAGGGTACGACATTAAGATTTCAAATTTTGCGGGTACGGAAACACACACACACACACACACACACACACACACATATATATATATATATATAAAATTTGTTTGGACTTTGGATCGGGTTGGACTCAATCCCTCTTGTATATATATTATATATTTTGGGGAGATTGGGGGGTGTGGATAAATTTTTTTTAAAGGAGGGGCAGTTTGATATTTTTTTTAAAATAAAATGTATTGTTCTTTTTCTTTTTCTCTCTCCAGCACCGACAGAAGAAGAAGAACAAGGAGAAGCGAGGTACGCCTCTCTCTCTCTCTCTCTCTCTCTCTCTCTCTCTCTCTCTCTCTCTCTCTCTCTCTCTCTCTCTCTCTCTCTCTCTCTCTCTCTCTCGTTTCTTATTCTTCTCCTTCTTCCCTCTCTCTCTCTATATATCTCTGGGGAAACGAGACCAGAGAGAGGGAAGACGAGAGGGGGAATAGAGAAAGAGGGAAATGAGACCAGAGGGACGGGGGGTATCGTGGTGAGGGAAGGACCAAAATGGCCTCACCCCTTTGACCTTGGTTTGACCAGGGTCAAAAACCCCAAAAAATATAAGTTTGAGTTGAGTCTGGGTTGGACCTTATCCAGATCAGTGCGGGACCCGACCCAAGGCGTACCCGCACTGAGTCCGGTACCAATACCCATATCTTGCCATGTCAAAACGGGTATGGCGCCCCAAATGGTGTATCTATGTTACATAGGTTAATCCCCTATTATTACTCAAGGACTAGAATGCTAAGAGAACCAGAGACGTATGTAGAATTTTGGGAAACTAAGGCTGCTTACCTAGAAAAGAAATATGAATTGTTCATGGAAAAGATAACCAAGAAAAATGTCCCAATACATGTAACTGGCAAACAATGAAAAAACTGATATCCAGATACCTTAATCATTAGACAATGTACAAGAATTGGCACCAACACAACCTCTCCTCTTCCCCCGCCCTCCCTACACACACAAAAAAGAAGAAGAAAACAAACCTGCTTTCAGACTTCCTTATTATGACACTTCAGAATCTTCAGATTCAATTAGTCCCAACAGATTCCTAAGATTGTTCAGTGAACAAAGGTAACTTACAATTTCTTTTTAAAATCCAAAACCACACGGTTTTTAGCTGGTATAACTCAGCTCTATATTCAGCCAAAAGCTTGAGATGCACCCTTCGAAAGATGAATTTCACATCAAACAGTGTTAAATCTGTTTGTAATAGACGATCAGATTGAAACCTACTCTTCTTAATTACCCATGCAGAGGCACATAAGGTACATAGTTTAGGATGTGTCATCCAAATGGTTATACCTCTGACAAAAAAATTATATCTCGTAAAGAATATGATTGAGTACCAAAACCATGCAAATTTAGATATGATCCACTCCTTGGGTCACATGAAGCAGCAAGGATTCTAAAGGCCACGAGGGCTATGACCAGTAGACAGGCCATCATGAAACGAGCCGACCAAGACTGGCTCATTGCCAATCCCCCAAAATGAAAAAAAGTTGCTAGGAAGTAGGAACCTGAAGATTCCTTGTTCAAAAAATATTTAAAAAAAACAGAAATTGAGTTCTTTTAAGAAAATTGCATATGGTTGATTACCTCAACACACATTGGTTATGCCTAGCAACCATCATATCATTACATTTTCTCCCTAAAAAAATAATAATAAACAACATAAAAAATCAAAAGATTTGGAATAGACACACAAGAATTTCACATTAAACTACTCCAATAATTAAGTCTCCTTCACATTCTCTCTGTTGACATGCACGCAAGGATTATTGATGAATTTTTAGTTTTAGGAGAAAAAACAGAAAATTTAACAAAGAGAGGAAGAGATAAAAATCCCATGTCAAACACCTAAAAGGTATAGGATTTTAACAATTTTTTGAAGTATTTCAAACTACCCTTAGTATCCGAAGAGGATTTCTAAACAAGAATCAATGCCAAGTATTTGCATTTTTCTGCAAGTTTAGGCATAATAGTAAGACAAAACTGGAAATAAGATTTTAGTAGGAACATTTTGGGTAAAATAAATAAGGTTAGTTTAGGTATTTTGAAATAATTTGGGGTAATAATAGATAGTGTTGAAGCTAAATTCCACTTGGATAGGCTCACTGACTATGATATGTATTACTTAATATATCACAGAAACAACAAAAGTGTTGTAGTAAATAAGGTTGGTGCTTAAATCCCTTCATTTTCTCATTTTCTTCTCAATAAAAGGTTTGAAATTTTATTACAATATTAATTGTTAATTAAACCAAGTTAGTTCAAGCTTGCCTGGAGCTTGTGACATATGTCACATGGATACAGCTGCGGATACAGGGATACAGCCATTTTTATGAAGTTTTCAATATGACTAGTATATAAAAGAAAATAGAGCATCCCTGTGACCTGTGACAAGCCAAGCCCAGACTTATAGTAAGCCCGAGCCTAACATCTAGGCTACCAAGCCTAAACAAGTCAAGGACAAAGATGATAGCTCAGCTCATCGATTTCAATTACCTACCCTAACCATAATTATGGTCTTACAAATTGTAGATCTCCTTAAAACAGAAATGTTGCAATTTAATTTTTTTCCATTGCAATGTGTCTATCACAGACAACTCTATCGATGGTTGGACAGAAAGCCCATTACGCAAGCACAAAAGACTTATATGCTTGAGTCCCAAATGGAGGCAACCCCCAACTTGTCTATCAAACAAGGAATAAACCAAAAACAAAACAGCCAGAAAATGATCAAGCAGCTCATGAAAAGAGCCAGAAAATAAAAGCAGAACAAATAGGTCAACATTTTTATGGAAGAAACCATAGTCACCAATATTACCGATATTTTGAAAGTATCGCAATATTATCGCCATTTTAAGGTAAGCCGATAATATCGGAAAAATATCGCTATAATATGAAATATCGTGATAAATATCATGATATTTTTGTGATGTCTTTGGAAAAAAAATCATATTTTTATATATTTCAAGTCTAGTTTTTCTATAATTTTGTTTCTTTTGTATTTTAAAAACTTGTTTCTTTATATTTTTGCAAGAAAAATAACACAAAACCTATTATTTTCTTATCTTTCTTATTATTATTTATACTTTTTAAATTTTAAAACTTTCAAGATTTTCCCAAGAAAAACATTTTTTGGAAAAAAAACTCCAAGAAAAACCCTTGGCAAGAAATTGCAAAGAACAATACCAATGACTATGGAAGAAACTAATCTTAATAAAAATAAAGTAGAGGTTAACTAGTTTATACCAATTTTATTTGCAAAATAGTACTTTCTTTGATTCTTTCTAAATTAATAAATCATCAACTTTTGTTTGTTGAATCTATACAATCAAGGCTTTAAAAGGCTACATGTTAGGACAAAGGTTCAAGCAGTTTTATCCAGGGACGCAAGCCCCGCTGTTGTATGAGGTGACAGCCGTGGAAATTCTACTTTGCATAAAATTAAAGAAAATTATCAGTTTGAAAAGCAAAAAAGATAAAGAAAACTATGATTTAACTGTGTTTACTTGGAGACAACAATAAATTTATAACCACCTCTACTCCACCCACTTAGATAAATATATTTATAGTCAATAAATAACTAAATTTATGGATGAAAAGCAAAAGCACTATCTAGTGATATAAGCCACCTGGCAAGGAGGTGCAATGCATAAGCCACATATATGAAATGCTTGCACCTCAACATGTAATGCACAATATAGCTTTGTGCCTCTAAAGCTACGATAATGACTCCAGCTGCACTCTCAAAGCATAAATGCTTTACGTTTTAAGACCGATGCTTTAAAATGATTTAAAGTCTTTAGAAAATGACAAAACTTAAGATGTCACCCTAAGTAGCGGAATTGTTTCCGGGGTAAGAGGGGAAAATGAAAGCAAATGCAAATTATCAACAAGGATCAGACAGGATCTTCTCAACCCTAATCAATCCTTCTACTCAATACGACGAGATCTTCTTGAATTCTCAAACACCTAACCGAATCAAATCAGGCAAGAATTTTCCGTAAACCCTAATGAATTCAAAACATCTGAACGGATCTCTGATCCAACCAAAACCCAAACAATCCTCAAATGCGATGCGCAAACCGATCAAAAACTTCAAATCAAATTCGAGAGAAAATAAGAAAATGAAAAACAATAGAAAAGCGATCGGGAGGGCGTACTGAATCCGTCCTCGACGAGGTAATTGAAGGTGTGGCTGTCGCAGTTGTAGGTGAACCTGTTGTTGGAGGCGGGAAGTTTCTCGAGGCATTGGAAAGCGACCGCCGTGAAATTGCCGGAGAACTCCGTGAATTCCGCGACTATGACGGTCCCGCGAGCCACGAAACTGTAGATCAGAGATTGCTGGCCCATCCCGCTCAAGAATCGGAGATCGAAAACCAAAAGAAAACCCTAATGATCAGAAAGAGAGGGAGACCGGTTGGGGTTATCGTCCCCTTTCCTTTTTCCTTCCTTCCCTTCTCTGGTGTTTTCTCCGCGAGAGAAACGAGAAGAGTTGGGAGGAAAAAGTAGAGAAGGCACACTCCTCCCTGGTAAACGATATTTAAATTACATAAATGCCCTCGTGATCTTAGTCAATGACGAAAATGAAGTCCTCATGTATTCATGTCCGTGCTGCTTCCGAATAGGGAATAGGGATGTCAAGTTTTGCATCGAATCCGACTAAGATCCGAGTCCGACTAAAATCTAGATACCTCTGTAAATGTTACATTGGTTTTCGCTGATCCCATCCGACTCTCAATATAAGCCCAGATTCAATTAGGTAATGCGTAGATCCAACCCGAATCTGACCTGTTTGCATCCCTACTTCTCAGTGATCAGCAGACAGGAGAGTTTTGTGTGATACCTTTATGATAGAGCGAAAATGGATTGACTTTGTTCTGACCTCCGATCTGAATCTGGTATTTTATTTCCTATGAATTCTTAAGTAAGATCTGATAGTATATTGGGATGGGAATTGGACGGTAATCCCATCTGGGTTCTTCGTATTCGAACCTTAAAGATTCTTTTTTGAATTAGGAAGGTATGGTTAGGCAGACTACATCGTCATCAAAATACAACAAAAGCGCTAATTTGCAAGATGATTAGAAACTAATCAATAGGTTTAACTTTCCACAATCTGGCATGATCGCAAGATTTGATAAATGATGGTAAAATAATCGTTCAAAAATTGTGAACCCGATGCAAACACGGCATTCAAAAGAAAAGTCGGTCTTCATGCGCTTCGTACGGTCACGCCCCTTCAGGGTCCCAGCCAGCAACTGCTTCAGTGTTGTGAAGCGGCGCCGCGCACGCTCAAGGTACTGAGGCCTACGCCTCTCACAACTGGAATGGAAGTGAAGCGGTGGGAGGGGAGGCATTAGAGAAGGACCACCCGCCCAGCTGGTACGAAAGCGAAGGATATGCCGGTCGTCCGGTGGTCGGAGAAGACTGAGCAGCAGCTGCAGCACAGCAACTCCGGTGGTCGGTGAGGCGTACGCCTCAGAGGCGAAGCGCAGGCTCAACGCCTGGCTTCGCCTCGTCGCATTTAACAACCTTGGCTTCAAGGCTATGTTTTGTAGGTGATAGTTGCGATAAGTGTTTTATGCATTTGATAGAAACTTGGTCAAACTACATTGGTGGTGGCTGTTCGAAAAATGATATCTGGGATGAGAATTTATGTACTTGGAAAAAGAAGTGAGATCGTCGCCCTTTCTTTTCATTAATAGGCAAGCCGGGGTTAGGCAGAGCCCCCACCGATTATACAAAGTATCATTGGGTTTTGAACTTGCAACATCCCAACACAAGGTGACATGCTCCTACCAAACAAGCAGAGCGCCAGTTGGAATTTATATCAAATTTTGGATTTAGTAGCCACTGACAAGGGTGGTAGCTGTCAAATTCAAGATTTGGCACCTGCCACTTTTTCCAAATGCATAAATTCCCTCCTCTTGTAACTTACACACTTAACTTTTGGTATTTTCAAAGTCAAAACATTGGATTGTGGAATTTCCTTGATGAGCAGGGCCAGATAGCCTCTTTGATATTTGAGGCCATCACCTACGCCCTCAAATGAAAAAAATATATAACGTTTATATTTTTCACTTAGTTTCACCCAAGCTTCATCCTACTAGTGATGATAAGACTGGCTTTCGTTATGGCTTTGGTGGGTTCCTTTAACCAAGCTATTGCCTATAAGTAGTCGGTTCATTCTTCAACTATCAGATATCAAATTATCCTTTCATTGCTTGGGAGCTCACAGTTTCATATTCTATTTCACACTTTGATGCATTGGATTGAATTATATTTGGTATTTGACCCAACCCAACATGGATAACTGAGTATGGGCATAAAAATGCTAAAACAGAGTATTATTTGTGTCAACCCAAATCCAGCTTGAGAAACATGTAGGTCGGGTTGAGCTATAACTTTTTACCCAATATTCGACCTGAATTGTTCGTCATGAGTATTTTTGGGCATTTCAAATAAAACATATACTTTAATACTATTCAAACTACATGGGTTGGTTTTGACTCTATTATCTTGACTCGACACCTAAACTTGTACCTGATTGCTTGTTATTTTGGGCATGTTATACCGCACCCTCATGGTTCAGATATCGGACCCCGCTAACAGCCTAAACCAAACAAGTAATGCAATGTTGCTCCCTCTCTCTCTAACCTCTTAATTACTTTACCATTCTCACTAATTGTTTTGAGTAAGCCCACAAGTGCTCTGCCTTTTTTTTTAAACTGGAGAACCCGCCCCAAGTGCATAGACCTAACCGACTGCCGTACTTATGGTTGTTGCCTTATCAGCGTAAAACACTTAGGACTTACTTCTCGACCCAGGGAGTCGTCAAGCTTCGACTTATACATGAGCTAACACTCATGAGATTTGAACCTAGGTTGCCCATCAAATAGCCTTGGCCCCATCCCACTACCCCGGTCTAAGAGCTCTGACTTCTTGGCTAAAAAGACTATGAATTGTCACCCGACATAAGACGACCATAGTTTAAAACTTAAAGGAGCCCCCTTGCTATAAGGTTGGGGTGCAATTCCCAATGAGATGAGGGACTTTAAGGGGGCATTTGATTTGTGGACAGGCCTAGACAACAGACAAGGATACTTTGTTTTGTATTGTCCTGTCTGTGAAAAACCTTGGACAAGGACAGCATTTTCTTATCTTTTTCTTCAAAAGTGTTTAGGGTGTCTTGTCCCCTCTTGTTTCAGGGGAGAGGATGGAACTTCTTCAGACACCAAAAAGCATCCCTGAGGGTATGATTTTTCAAAAGTGTCTTGCTTGGCCGCACATACTGCATTTGCATTGGAGCGCAAGAGTGCATGAGCTCCACCCACTGCACTGACGGCATATAAGGTATGTTTGATGGCTTGTCTAGAATTGACTCAAATGAATAAAAAAGATGAATATAACATTGGTTGTGTTCAGTCTGTAACAACTACACAGAGTTCAATGTTTGTTTGGATCGTACTCAGATGTTGTGTTACAAATGCCTATTGTTTGATAGTGATGTGCAAACAACTTGGACAATCGTGGATAATGTGTCACATTACTCATTTTGGACCACACAACAACTTAAACAACATAAGAGGAAATCATAGATATAATAAGGATTGGAAAAAAAAACTATTTCATACTACAAAAAAAAAGGATAAAACTGTTGGGAAAACCTGGGACCTGTGCACAAACAAAAGGAAACGTGGAGAGCATACCTGAGGCAGTCATTGGAGAACTGGATCGATGGTGGTGGCATTAGTGGCTGGAATAGGGTGAGCTTCACTCCTTAGTCGGATTGTAGCCCTTCAATGAGCGCAGGCTCCTTCAGCAATCGATGAGCAGGCTCCCTCTTCCCTCTTTAGTTGAAAAAGCTCAGAGAAGGTATGTTTCCTTAACCCTTATCTAAATTTTTCTCTACATACGGGTTTCTCATTGACACCCGTTTATATAGCCTGTAGCAAGGGGGTCGATTAGCATAACCGTTCCCTCCCTAAATTTTCTTATGTTTATCGGAAGGGACACTATAAGGAGAAAGTTACCATATATGGGTAACTGCCACTATATGTGGCTTATCCCAACATTCTCCCACTTGTTCTGACGATAAATCAGTAAACTTTATGGGAATTGCTAGATGAATAGATTGGCCTTTAAAAATCTATTCTATAGATCCTTAGTTAAATCTCTAATCCTTATGAGATTAACAACTATAATGAGAAACTATATGTGATCACTTTATTCATATGCATATGTCAAAATAAAGAGTTTAACAAGTCCATCCTCAATACATGTTCGGGATATAATCCCAGTGCTAGCCCTTTAGTAAGAGGATCATCAATCATCTCTTTGGTACCAATATTAACAATATGCACTAGATGATTCTTTGTCCTTTCTTTAACAACGAAATACTTTGGCTCCATATGCTTGCATGACGTAGTACTTTTGTTGTTCAAAAAAGACATTGCAGCTTCATTATCATAGTAGACCTTCAGTGGCTTCTCGATGGAATCGATCACATTTAACTGTGATATGAAGTTCTTCAACCATATGGCCTACGAAATAGTCTCGTACAATGCCATGAATTCTGCCTCCATGGTTTGAGCAGCAGTGGTCGTCTGCTTCCCACTCCTCCAAGTGATCGCTCTCCTAGTAAGTAAGAAGACATACCCAGTAGTAGACTTTCTACTATCAAGGCATCCTCCTAAGTTCGCATTTGAGTAGCCAACGACCTCGAGGTGATCAACTTTATGATACGTCAACATATAGTCTTTTGTCCCTTGCAAATACCGCAAAACTTTCTTAGCAGCCTTCCAATGGGATATGCCTGGATTGGATTGAAATCTACCAAGCATCTCTACTGCGAAGGAAATATCTGGACGTAAACAAGTTTGCGCGTATTGCAAGCTGCCAACAACTGATGTATATGGATAAGCACTCATCCGTGCTTTGTCAATTTCGTTCTGTGGATAATCATTTAGGCTCAATTTATCACCTTTTGATATAGGTGTTGTATCAGGAGAACAATTCTCCATCTCATATTGCTTTAATACTTTATTTATGTAGGATCTTTGGGAGAGGCCTAAAAAGCCTTTTGCTCTGTCTCGACGGATCTCAATGCCAAGTACATAAGCAACCTCACCCATATCTTTCATACCAAAATGTGATGCAAGAAATTGTTTTGTCTCTAAAAGTAACTTTATATCATTGGTTGCTAGCAAAATGTCATCCACATACAACATCAATATAATGAACTTACTCCCACTTGCCTTAAGGTATATACATTGATCAATAATGTTTTTTGTAAACCCAAAAGTCATAATGACTTGGAAAAAATTAATATATTATTGTCGAGAAGCCTATTTAAGTTCATATATTGATTTGTTAAGCTTGCAAACCAAATGATCATCTCCAGAGAAACCAAGAGGTTGTTTCATATATACCTCTTTATTCAGATCTTCATTAAGGAATGCAGTTTTCACATCCATCTGATGTAGCTCTAAGTCATAATGAGCTACGAGGGCCAAAATTATCCTCATTGACTCCTTAGTTGAGACTGGATAAAATGTCTCATTATAGTCAATGCCCACCATCTGGGTGAATCCTTTAGCAACCAATCTTGCCTTATGTCTCTCAATGTTACCTTTGGAGTTCTTTTTTGTCTTAAAGATTCATTTACACCCTACGGGTTTTACTCTCTTAGGTAACTCGACAAGATTCTACACTTGATTCTTAGCCATAGAGTCTAACTCTTCTTTCATGGCTTTTATCCGGTGCGAAGATTATTTGCTCTCAACAGCTTCCATAAAAGTCAACGGGTCATCATCTATATCTATGAAATCATCATACGCTTGAAGGTACACCACATAATCAAGATGTATAGCAGATTTCTTAACTCTTGTGGATCTCCAAACAGGTCGTTCTTCAGGCTCAGATTGAACATGTTTATCCTGTTTGTGCTCTTCTGCATTATTCACAATAGGTTCACTTTGAATTTTTGCATCAACAACCGGGTGATCATCCACATCATCATTAGGAATAATAATGTGGTATCTCTCGGTGTTTTCCTTAACAGGTAATGAAACTGGATCCTGTGTTTCCTCAAAACTAAGGTTTTGAAGTGCACTTAATTCAACTGAACCATCTTCAAGAAATTGTGGCTTATCTATTTCAACAATCTGTGGTGAATGAGATAGGCAGTAAAATCTGTATCCTTTTGATCTCTCTGGATAACCAATAAAATATCCACTGGTTGTTCTTGGATCAAAGACTTTAATGTGGGGATTATACAACTTAGCCTCTACAGAACATCCCCATATGTGCATATAAGATAGTGATGGTTTTCTACCTGTCCACAACTCATAGAGAGTTTTAGCCACAGATTTCGTAGGAACATTATTCAAAATATGCACAATAGTCCTTAAGGCTTCACCCCACAACTTCATGGAAAGTGTTGAATAATTCAACATGGCCCTGACCATTTCTTTAAGCGTACGATTTCTTCTTTCAGCTACACCATTCTGGTAGGCACTACCAGGCATGATATACTGAGACACAATGTCTTCCTCTTTTAGAAATCACGCTAATGGTCTTTCCTTTTGCCCCATCTCAGTAAACCTACTATAATATTCGCCACCTCTATCAGACTTGACTATCTTAACAACTTTAATGGTTTGTTTCTCTACTTCTTTCTTAAATTCCTTGAATATCTGAAAAATATCAAAATTTTCAAAGATCAGGTAGAGATACATATACCGTGAATAATCATCAATAAATGTGACAAAATATTTTTTTTCTGTATAACAGGGGGTAAACGGTCCACATACATATGTATAGACTATCTCTAATATCTCATTATTGTGTTTGACACCCTCTTTATATTTGTTTGTATGCTTAGCCTTTATGCAATCAACACACAGGTCATTGTCTGTAAAATCTAGAGATTTCAAGATCCCTTCAATTACGAGTCTCTTTATTCTTTTTTCAGAGATATAACCCAACCTTTGATGCCAAAGCATGTAGAATTTATCGTTAATCATGCTACATTTATTTTCAACCAATGTGTATTCAGAAGTCAAAGTCTCCTTGGTTTAGATCTTTACATTCAATTTATATAATCCATCATAAACTAATGCAGAACCATTTTCAATAGAATTTTTATATATGAATAACTTGAATTTTTTAAATTTAAAATAATATCCAAATTTATTCAATCTTAAAATTGAAATTAACTTTCTACTATATGATGGAACATAAAAGACATCATGAAGATCTAAATCTACGCTTGTATCTAAAGTGGTCCTGCAGGTCCCAACACCCTTCACATGTGAATGCATCTTATTCTTCGAATAGATGCTTTTCTCATGCATTGTTGGTTTCCTTCTGTTTAGGAATAACTGTAGACAGTTGAAAATATGAACAGTAGCACCCGGGTCAATCCATCAACTATTTTCAAGATTTTATAATAAATTGCATTTATGAGAAACAAATAACAAATTACCTTTCTTTTCCAACAACTTCTTGTACTTTATGCAATCTGCCTTTCTGTGTCCCTTCTTCTTGCAAAAGAAGCACTTTATGGGAGCAGAGTCTGATTGTTTGTCTTGGAATGTCTTATCCTCTGTTGGCTTCTTCCTAGCATTTTTCTTGAACGCATTCTTCTTTGGTCCTACCTTGGAGCCATGAGAAGCCATATGTGCACTTTGCATTTTCTCTTCTTTCAATCTCCCTTCCTCTTCAACACACTTGGACATAAGTTTATTGAATGTTCATTCATCATTATGTGTGTTGTAAGAGATTTTAAAAGGTCCATACTCCAAAGGTAAGGACGCCAGAATCAAATACACTATGAAAGAATCAGAAATGGCCAGCTTTATGTCATTCAACTGAGATGCTATGTTCCTCATTTCCAAAATGTACTGGCGAATATTACCCCTCCAAAATATTTCATAGTTATAAGCTTTGACATTAGGGTACTGGCTCTGGCCTTATTTGAACTCACAAATTGTGCCTCAATGGCACTCAAAAATTCCCTCACTGTCCTGTATTGTGGGATAGTACTGCGAATATTCTTAGCCACCTTAGATTGCAAAAGCAACAAGCTAAGCCTATTCGAGCACTCTCACTTCTTAAAAGCACTCTTTTGATCAGCAGTATCTTGATCAGTCACGGCAATGGGTTCATCTATCCTTAGGGCCAGATCTAAATCCATATACCCTAACGTAAAAAGAACAGTTTCTTTTCAATCACTAAAGTTAGATCCATCAAGAAAATGTATAGAACTTGAGTCATTTAAAATCATAGAACTAAAAACTGCATGACAAAAGACATGTATCAAAAGAAAGCATATACAAGACAAACCTGATAGAAAAAACAATAAATAAAAGGCCCTAAATATGCTTATTTTCGGGCGAGTGTAGAGGGTCATCGGAGTCCTACTTTGATAAGAGCTCTGGCACACATAATCACTACGCCTACCGACCACAGTTAGTAAAACTGAAGCTCATGTGAAGCTAGACCATCAACACATGGTACCTTTGGATACACATGTGGGATGTATCTCAACACATTTGCCTTATTTTACCCTACCTAAATTCTAAATACAATAAAACTACTTTTGGGTCATTTATCGTTTCATGAATCTAAGTATAACAGTAATATTGGCTAAATTCATATGATAGTACAAAAAATTAACAACATACATGTATTCAGTCACTTTGGTGACATGAATTCACTAAGTCATCTAGTTATCCTTGATGCCAATGTTATACATTCATTTATGCATGCATAATTATAAATAAAATGTATAAACAATAACAAAATTCAAGCTTAAATGGGTAAAACCCTGAGTCCTCAAGCAGAAACCAGTCTCAAAGCACTCTGAATCGGTCTGAAACAGCCCCGAACCGGTCATCCAAGGGTCTGAACCGATTATTAACCTTATGAACCGATGTCAAATATGAACAAAAGTTCTTAAAAACCTTATAATCGTATGCCCAAAACCATGTATTTTCTTATATTTATGAAAACAGGGTCTTAGCATCTCGGAATTGGTGAGAAACAGGAAGGAACCGGTCAAAAATGACTCTGAACCGGTCCCGAAAGGAGCCAAATCAGTCTCTGATCCGGTTCAGGCCAAGTAGTGCCTGAACCCTAACTGAATCTGAGTTTGATCCAGTTATAACTGGATCTGGGTCTGATCCGGTTATAACTGGATCTCGGTATGACCTGGTACTTACCGGATTCGGGTCAGACCCAATATCGACCTATAAAACCCATGAATTTTAAAGAATTTTTAATGAATAAAAATGAGCATTTGCATGAAATAATAGGATTTTTTTGTAATATTTAAACCCCTGTGTGGTCTCAATCCGCTATGATGTCTATGCTTGTGCGTACCCACATGGTAATTAACAAGAGAAACATAAAGTCAGTACACTTTTTAAAGTCTTCTACTATACACACAATGCTTGATGTTGCATTTATTATAATAAGTTTGTGATTCGCTCACATGATGCATAAGTTAGCAATGCTTTCCTTTACTTTCAAATGTGATAATCTAAATGTGATTCATTCATATGATATGTCATTCATGAATGTCTTTCCTTTATGTAGTAAATTATGAAATACTTGAAGTTAGTGAACTGTACATTCAGAGCTTGTTTAAATATTGTTAGATTTTATATTCATGTGTTGCACATATACTTGTACACATGACACTGAACACATTCATATAGATATTTTGCTTCTTACTCAGACGGGGTAGTCTCACCCCTTTTGAATTAATATTTTTTAGAAAACAAATAAAGATGGGCAATTGCAGTCGTCGTGCAGACAGGCCATGAGACCATATCTTCTTGGGATGTCCTGTGGAACTTTGTTTTTAATAAATTCATTAAATTTGTCAATTATGACTTGTAAAATTTCAAGGCAAGATTTTAATTTGCCTAATGTTATTAAGTGTGCTATCACCTGTAACCCGCCTAAATTATTTGACTGAGAAACTAATAAAATATTTTCGTTGTGGTTTTAGAAAGAAAAAAATTTTATTCCTAAATTTTCAAGTTAAATATTTGGGGCGTTATAGTTATGGTATCAGAGTAGGACAAAAATATATGGTTCACGGCCTTCCAGCAACTCTACAAGAGCTCTGTAAGTATACAGTATTTGAATTAAATTATTTTTATTGCTTGAAGAAATTGAATAAACTATTACATGAATATTGAGAACCTAGGCATATTGCTAGGAACACTATTAAATTTATAATGTGATAGAAAAAAAAAACTCATGAGATCTTGGTTGCTCGACTAGATGGCTTGGGAAGCCAGATGTGACGATCTTCTGGATTCGCTGAACAACTTGACTAGGGTTGTGACACGACAAACAACCACAATACAAGTCTTAGGGAACGAACTGCAACAATTGTTGTAGGGGAATAACCACACAAAAAGGTGTGGCGGTCGAAGGATAACGCATGAAAAGGCCTTCAGGAAGAAAAGTTTCGTACTGGTTGGACAAAAGAAAAGGTGTCAGGGAAACTACCAGAACCACCAACAACAAAAGAAAACGCTGCACCCACCCAATGAATGTTTCAACGGTGCAATAAGAATCACCATCTCAGAGTTTACCCTCTCTATACGGGCAAGTGTCTTAAATGTGGACAACAAGGACATATAGCAAAATTTTGCCCGAAGTACTATCATAAGGAACAAGTATGCCTTCAAGACACAAGTGTTTGTTTTTACTGCAACAAGACGGGTCACTTTATTCGTGAGTGTTGTAGGAAGAAGGTTGATTCGAAGAAGCAAATCGTGGTAAATGACCTCACCATTAAGGCCTCAAACTCTGTGGATTCCCACAATGCATATGTATGGGATGAACTCCTTCCTGTTAACATAACGGAGGTGGAAGATACTATGCCAAAACCCAGGAGCACGAGTACTGGGAATGAGTACCTCAAGCAATTCACAAGCTACCCTAATGAAATATGCCTGAATGTATTGGAGGCCGAAGAAGAAAACACTCTGACAGAGTTTTGGCAACCAGAGAAGGTCAACTCCACTAGTAGTGGCAGTAGCAATCACAATGCCAAGTCAGGATGAATGACGAGGAATTTCATATAGCAACAAGAATGAATAAATATTTCAAGAAGTTTACTATTTATGTTCTTTGGAAATAAAGATGAACGTTTTGGATTGGAATCTCCATTGAATGACTATAAGTCTTAGCGCTTAGATTTGATTAATGGGAATTTTCTTTTTATCGTATGCATGGATAACTAAGATTTGTCGGAGGTAGAATTCATTGATTCGAAATTGAATCCTGAAACCAATACCAAACTTTAGATAAATCCTATCAAGAATATAGGATCTGACGAATCGAGATTAGATACGGCTTAAACCCTGAATCATATATGAGTCAATTGATATCATTAGGTCATATATCACTTCCTATAAAATAAAGGCTACACTACTATGGATTCAGAAATGGATTTTATATATCCTGAATAAGATTCTAAATACTCTAAATGAGATACAAGGATCAAATTTGAATTTATTTAAAGTTTTCATTGGAATAACACACATACTACGGTCCCTTGTATAGTGATAAGGATACCACATAGATGAACATTATAAGATATTGCATAAGGAATAAAAGAGAACATTATTTATTAAAAAGGGACATGAGTCTCTTCTCATAGTGTTATAACTAACAATGAAATTAATAATAATAATAATAATAAAGAATAAAGCATATAGAATAGATTTTTGAAATTACCTGAGAGATTTCCATTAAATAACATACGAAAAAAAATAAATACAAGAAAGATACTCCAATCCAGTTGTTTAGTCCTTGTAACGAATTTCGAGGATGAAATTCTATTTTTAGGAGGGAAGAATGTAAAATCCATGAATTTTAAGGAATTTTTAATGAATAAAAATGAGCATTTGTATGAAATAATAGGATTTTTTTTATAATATTTAATGCAATTTCGATGCTTACGGGTTAGTTAGAATGAACTCAGTAACGAATACTAGAAAGGGTACTTGGATCCGGACTTTAGCGAGATCTGATGATTCAACCCGGTTTGCGAGGCAAATATGGGAATTCGATTGTTCTTAAATGATAACGTGAGATCCGAAACACATTTAAGGCGAGAGAGTGCAAGGTTGGAACAAACGGGAGAAAAATTCACGTAGTAACGGGAGAGATCCACCAACGGGGGGAAAACGTCTCAATAAGACATAAAGAGAATGTCTTTGCAAAAGTAAACAAGTGGTGTTGTGGTAGGACACATGGTTGTGGGGAGCCATAACCCAAGTTCAAAACCCACGGTGTGCCCACGTAAAAATGAAAAATAATGTTTTTTTTATGAAATCCGGAACAAAACAGAAAGGGTTGAATACAATTTAATTCATCCACTTTGCAACGAAATGAATGATAGCACAAGTGGTGGGGTTTGTTGCCCCTTTGGTGGAAGACCCTGGTTTGAAACCCCATGTACACAGATTATCTTTTTGCACAGAAAAATGATGATTTTACTTAAGTGATAAAAAAGAAAATAGGAATGGTAAAAACGTGGGAGTTGGACAAGCCTACAATTTTGGCTTTTTCCACTTAACTTTTCCAAAAAGTAAGGGGAATCCCATGTGACATGGAAGAGAGGTCCAATAAAGTAAACTGAAAATGGAAGTTAGAGAGATTCTAGTCATGGGAGAAAGAGGGCAATTGTGGAAGCATGACCACCCACAAAAAAATCATGGATATCGGTGGGGCTTAAAGGTTTGAAAAAAATTGTAACTCCCCTAATTAAGAGGAGTTATATGAAGGGCTCAAGAGAAAGCATGCAACCACTCTAGACGCCATATTCTCTCTCTCTCTCCCAACATTTTTGCCCTTCTTCCTCCTCTCCCACCATGAGGGTCGACCTCATTGCTAGTCATGTGGACCAACTTTGTTGAATGTGATCGACTCCATTGTTGGAACGTGAGGGTGTTCTTCCTTGCGGCGACGTGTTGCTCCAATGAAAGAAAGAAACGCCATTATCGCCGGGTAAAGTTTCGAACAGGTAAGAGGCAGGATATTCTTTATGTGTGTGTGATGTGCCCTGTAGTACAAATATATTGCATACCCTCCGCGAACATGAATGGAACACCACTCATATACAACCATGGGTATTTTCCATGGCCAATGGAAGTGGTTTTCCTTGTATACGAACATACTTGGATCTATCGACTCGTTATAAATCGGTATTGGTAGATCCAGGGGCTGAGACAAATGTGCAGATCTAAGGGGAACGTAGATCTGTATATTCTCAAAAATTTTGGGATGGCGGATGTAAATGGTAAAGTCCAAGGGCTAGATCAGGTCTGTACCTCACTAGTATGACCTGCATGATGGCCATCGTTACAGCCCCCTGAAGACGGACCATTATTTTTCTTTCTTACTATTCATGTTATTTCACATGGATATGGCAAAGAATATTTTTAGCACTCACGATAACTAACATGTAATGCTTGCATGCTGGTAGTGGTTAGGACTAAGTGGGGATCTACAATATAGTTGGCGCTAGATGAAAATGGTTGTATGCATACCAGTTATTTTTTTTTGTACTACGTCGATCTTTGTTTTTTTTTCTACTGGTTGTGATTCAAAGGAATGTATAGATGTATATAAGAAATAAAGTGGGTGGTCGTACAGTTTGATCACTATCCCTGTTGCATGGTTCTTAGAAAACATCTATGTTATTTTCTCTAAGCATCATTCACGGGTATTCCCTTTACTTGTATCATTTTGGATGTGTTTCAGTACCTTTCCAAAATTGATTTACCTTGTGATATTAGAGTGTTTGGTTTCTTGATTTCAAAAAAAATAAATAAAATTGAGTCGTTATGCGCTTCATTCATGGTTTAGTTTTGTTGAAGAGAGATACATATGTACGTGGATGATCGGATAATATGGTTACTTAGTGCCTATGTGGGATTGATGTTTTAATCATTCAGAACTAGTACCAATATAAAACAAATAGTCATCATTGAATGATATTATGGTTTTCTATCATGCTCTATTATCATTATTAGATCAGTTAATGTATATAAGGTCGTTATTGGATTTCAACCTTCTTTCAAATTGATATGTCGTGCATAGAAAAAAAAACCATACAACATGGATCCAGACACATGCTAAAGTTTGATGTAGATCATTGTACACATGCAGCATGTATGCATGATAGGGTACCATGACATACATGATTTTGGTATGATTCTTCCTTTATAAGTCATAAAATTTTATTAAATACCATTTTGGGTTGGTGCTTGTTGGTTTTTCACCCTATGGTAAATCTCTGAAAGTTTTAATTTGAACGGCCATTGGATTCAAAACAAGTACATGGTGGTTGCTAATCCTTTTTATTTGTAGTAGGTGGTTGGGACTTTTATTTGTAAACAACATGGGTTAATTGATAAAACAAATGTTGATCCCCCAAATAGATGAAATAGACCCTTTGTACATCACGTTTACAAAGAAAAGAAAAATATAGATAGATAGATAGATGTAAGGACTGATGATGCTCACTCAAATACCCTAATATATATTGAGAAGAAATATACAAAGAAAGAGGAGAGAAGTTTATCACATGAGAGTATATTCCTACTTAGTTCCCATGGGTTAAAAATGTACATCAGTATGCAATAGCTTATGTGTCCTTTTTCTTTGCAAATTCAACTCTTAAAATTCTCAATACTCGTGATGTTTGCCTTAAGTAATTTTTGTCATGAAATGGGAAGAAAAAAGAAGAAGGAGAAAACAACCTATATGGTCATGTGACTAGCAGGGCGTGCCTCCCTGCTGGAGTGCGGTGGGCCACAGGATATGGCAGACACTAGGTCTGTCGTAGCCCAGTAGATTTATATATGTATGTATCAAGTACATATATGTACATAAATCACTTATTTGAAGCACTAGGTTCTAGAAAAAAAGAAAAAGAAAAGAAAAGAAAAGAAAAGAATAGATAATATATTTGAAACTGATGCTTTTCACATGTGGAATATTACAAGATTTGAAACTTAAGTTATGGTTGCAACCTCATCTGCAGTGGTTGCCACAATTGGAAATCTGGTCAAACGATATAAGAATAGCTATCTTATTGTTTTGCCCAGCATGTTATTTGAAATGAGTGTACATGTGTGTGTTTAAAAAAAAAAACGCAAATGTTGTTACATGCCTATGAAAAGAGTGCTATATTGTTATTGAGCTTTGGAAAAGAATGCAATATCATTTATGTTGTTTATTTCATTTATAATATTGTATGTATTATCTTAATCCACATGTGAATGTCATGATATGTCTAGTGTATGGGCCACCTATTGGTAAATGCATATTCTGTTATAATTGCGCGATAAAGAAAAACTTATGATGCTAATTGATTTGCATACAATTGAATCATGATTGCATAAAAATGTTATGACATGTCTTGTGTCGATTGATATATGCTTGTTCTGCAAATATTTGCCTAATAAAGGGCATTTGTCATGTCATGATCATGTGAAAGCTCAAAACTGAGCTTGCGGTTTTGTGAGATCATTGTAGTGCCATACAAGCACTTAAGAAAAGTTGTACTTGAGACATGCCTTATGAGTGCATGGTCAGTGGGGGTACGGAACGTACACCCAAGCTCAGAAATGAAACTTTAAAAATGCTTAAGTACAAGTACTCGGCTCATAGTTGAGCCAAAATTCTAAGAAATTGTGATTTGTGCCTATGAGGCATTCGATGAGTAATGTGCATATACTGAGATCACTCCGAGTGTGGGTTGGGATTTTGGAAATCCTCTGTGGTGCAATGACTTGCACATAAGAATAAATAAAATTGAAATTATGCACACATAACCTAAAAGTGAGATTCTGGGTATACCTGAAAGACAGTATATGTTACCGGTTTTTCGGGATACTGGGTATACCTGAAAACAATATATGTTACTGGTTTCCCATGGCTCTGGGTACACCTGAAAGATGGTGTATGTTACCGGACCCATGGTCTACCTTGAAGAGGGTAGGTGGTACAAGCTTCGTGGACATTCTTGTTTTCGTGAGAGCTTGGTGTCTCACCCGATCTTCAATCCACGGAGTTAGGGAGCCAGGACTACCAATGTGTCCTAGGTGGTAGATCCAAGTCTTCTGCATAAGTTATCATGGTGCATCTTAATTCTAGTTCTAGCCATTGGTGATTATTCTCTCGGTCACGGACCGTCCCCTTTGGACCTCTGTATGGCTAGTCACACAGAGTATTAATTAAAAATGGCATAATAAACCTCTGTGTGGTGTCGGTCCGTTACGATTTCTAGGACCATGCGTACCCACAGGATAATTAACAAGAGAAACATAAAGTCAGTACACTTTTTAAAGTCTTCTACTATACACAATGCTTGATGTTGCATTTGTTATAAAAAGTTTGTGATTCGCTCATATGATGCATAAGTTAGCAATGTTTTCCTTTACATTCAAATGTGATAATCTAAATGTGATTCATTCATATGATATGTCATTCATGAATGTCTTTCCTTTATGTAGTAAATTATGAAATACTTGAAGTTAGTGAACTGTACATTCAGAGCTTGTTTAAATATTGTTAGATTTTATATTCATGTGTTGCACATATACTTGTACACATGACACTGAACACATTCATATAGATATTTTGCTTCTTACTCAGACGGGGTAGTCTCACCCCTTTTGAATTAATATTTTTCAGGAAACAAATAAAGATGGGCAATTGCAGTCGGGGTGCGGACGGGCCATGAGACCACATCTTCTTGGGATGTTCTGAGGAACTTTGTTTTTAATAAATTCATTAAATTTGTCAATTATGACTTGTAAAATTTCAAGGCAAGATTTTAATTTGCCTAATGTTATTAAGTGTGCTATCACCTGTAACCCGCCCAAATTATTTGACTGAGAAACTAATAAAATAATTCCATTGTGGTTTTAGAAAGAAAAAAAATTATTCCTAAATTTTCAAGTTAAATATTTGGGGCGTTACACGACTGGATCCGAGTCAGACCCGGTATCAACCGGATCCGGGTCAGACCTAGTATCGACCGGATCCGACCATACCCGGACCCAAACCCGATTCTGCCGATAAAAATAAAAAACAGAAACCCAAAGAATTCTGTTTACAAAAATTGGTGAAACTGGAAAGGGAGGTTTCACCCTTTCGGCTTGCCGACGGCCAATGTCGCCTGCCCGGTGACCCACGTTGTCGGTTGGCTCACGACAGAGAAAAAGCACCAGCCCCGACGGCCTCCGACAACGTATTCTCTCACCTCGCCCGACACAAAAAAAGGAAGGAAGCCAGAAAGATGTTTCGCCACCCTGGATGCCGCGTGACAAGAAGGGGGTTTTAAAACCCTTATGTTGCATGTCGTCGGTCGGAATACCGGTGATCCGATGAAAACAACCCCCTTTTCGATGACAGTTCGGGCTGCCTCCGGTGACAGAGAAAACTCCTGCAGCCCGACGACCACAGGTAAACAACCAGATCAGTTGTTTGTTTGTTTGTTTGTTTTTACTCTGTCGCCCCACGGCGATAGTCGCCGTCTACTGATGACACCATGTTGCTCAACAGCGACCTGCTGTCGACTGCTTGTAACATCGCCCTACGACGATGTTGCTCTGCCAAAAAAGCTTTGTCGCCTCATGGCGATAGTCGCCGAAAAACACCAACGAGCCCGCAGCAAATGCAGGAGTGGGCCCATAACCCAATGTTGGGAAAACCTGGGACCTGTGCACAAACAAGAGGAAAATGGAGAGCGTATCTGAGGTGGCCATTGAAGAACCGGATCGATGGCAGTGGTGTTGGTGGCTGGAATAGGGTGAGCTTCACTCCTCAACCGAATTGCAGCCCTCCAATGAGCGCAGGCTTCTTTAGCAATGGGTGAGCAGGATCCTTCTTTCCTCTCTAGTTGAAAAAGCTCAGAGAAGGTATGTTTCCTTAACCCTTATCTAAGTTTTTCTCTGCATACGGGTTTCTCATTGACACCCGTTGATATAGCCTGTAGCAGGAAGGTCGGTTCGCATAACCGTTCCTCCCTCAATTTCCTTATCCAAAGAAACACTCATGCGTGGGTAACCTCTATGTGTGGCTTATCTCCAAAAAAAACAACCTAACATAAAATCAAATGATCGAACAGATGAAGTACGATGCATTCTATTGTAAAAACACAAGTATAGTATAATTTCATCAGATTAATTAACCAAAAACCCTTATATCTTGGAGTATGATCTATGGCTCATACAATGTCTTTAACACATCGTGATCACAACTTATGAGAGATTCGCGGTGTGAATAAAAAACAAAAAGAAAGAAAATAACAAGAGAAGACGAAAAAAACTTTAGAACAAATCGAGTGGATAGAGCATCGGTGCGACACACTTCTCTGACAGGATAGAACAAATTGACATCTTCTTTGGGCTTCTCCATCTGAATTGCGAATAACGGAGTGTTGTTAATCCTTCACCTCTTCATTCCACGAAGAGAGAGAGAGAGAGAGAGAGAGAGAGAGGAAAGGACGGTGAGATGAAGGAGAAAAAAGAGAGAAATAGGAGAAGAATTCAACGGTCTCCTTGAGCTTATTTAGCCCTTCTTATTCCAAACGGGTAGTAAAATCAATGACTAATAACTTGAAACCCCTCTCCACCGCCAACCCACTGCCCTCTCCACCACTATCCGAGTGCCCTGTCTCTCTACCAAGTATAAATTTCTACCCTCCTCTACCCCTTTCTTCCTCCTAGCTTTCACCATCAAAACCCCTTCCTCTTTGATCGCTTTTCACAGTAGCAACCTCCCATCTTTGAACTCCACTACCACCAACCCATCATTTTCGGTGGAAGCTGCCACCACCATCTCTCACCCTGACCGCACCACCCATCTCCGGCACCCAGACCTGCTCCTCCTCGGCCCCTCTTTGCTGCACAGGAGAGAGACGCATCATCGATGCATTTTTTAAATTTGTTCTCGCTGTTATGTTCTTTTCGTAGCAGGGGGTGAAACAAAAATAACTTTATTTTATGGATGTGATGGACGGCGTTCCACGAGTCAGATGTTTGTTAATATATATATATATATATATATATATATATATATATATATATATATTATGATTTTCGTCCTGCGTGATGCAAGGGACACATATCAAACATGCTCTTGAGGGTATGTTTGATGCACTATTCTCAATGGGATTCAGACGAAAATCCCGCTGAGAACAGCGAAAGCCGACAAACGTTGGATGCGGCAGACGGTGTTCTGTGCATCTGTCGCATCCATAATGGTTTGTAATTTTTTATCCACCCCCGTTACAAAAAGAACAGGAATGAAAGGGACGAGAAAAAAATGCATCGATGGGCGCACTGCACCCGTCGATGCGTCTCTCTCTCAGTATGCAAGGGCTACGCTCGAGTGATGGGTGGCGGCACCACTGCCTTCGGCCCCAAGAGGGGGCATCCCTTCGGCAGCAAAACAGTGGCTCCTCCTCCTCGTCTGCCGCTGGCCACGGTGACTCCGCCGCCCCGTTGACCTTTCATATGACCTTTTATATTGATTTTTTTATGCATTTCTTAAGTGTTCCTACTATGCGTTGTTGACAGATGTTGACGAAGGCATAGAACTGAGAAACATCCATCTCTTTTTAGATTTTATTGTTGTTTATGTGAAAAATAGAATCTCTCTCTCTAGATTTTGTTGTTATTTCTGGGAAAAGGAGAAAGGGAAGAAAAAATGGAGTGTTTGTAGCCATGAAAGAGGAAGATAGAAGGTCTCTTTAGAATGGGTTTCTTGTCATTTTGGATTTTGCTTCTTCTGCCTGTTGTTGGCGCCACCACTGATCAAGCTGACGGTAATTTCTTCCCGGCTCTTGCATTTTGTAAAAATAACGAGCCGAAGAGGAAAAAACTTATTTTTGTTTATGCATTTTTTTTGGTATTTCTCGGATCAAAATCTGGTTTTTCTCTTTGGTTGCAATGGAAGAAATGGATATCCTTCCATGCATTTCCTGACTAGTGTTTTATTTATGTGTTAAAGAAATGAAAAGGAGAAAATGGTTTTACCTGTTCTACTTAGTTGCAGTTTGTTCATGTCTTTTTGCCATTTGATGGTTTGCTTATCGCTGTTGTTGGGGTTGCATTTTCAACAATAATAATCAGAAAGACATCATCACCATCAATGGTAGATAGAAGATGGTCTATGGGAGAAGTTATAGAAGTATAATTTTGGTTCTGGTATCTGAGTTTTTGTACCTATCAATTTATGATTAACCATGAGAGAAAATTTCATGTTTGATTTTTGAAAAATTAGTTCTTTAACTATGTAGGATTTTGAAAAAGGGCATGAAAAGGTTCATTAAAATATCCCATTTCGGTTGACACCTTACTATTTATTGATCTTCATCTGGTTAGCATCGTTAAGAACAATGCTTGACTATAAAACATGCAGTAATCTCCCAAATGTTAAAATTCCAAGTACTATTTACCTGCAGCGTTGCTTGTTTGATGTGCATAAATAATATTGGTTGTCGAATGTGTAAGTCTTGACTATAAAACAAGAATGCAGTTGAATTTCTTTTCATCAGACTAATGATTCTATCCATTGCAGCTTTGACCACTTTTTTTTGTTTAGTTCAAGCCCTTCAAGTTATATACAACTCACTGAACCAACCACCTCAATTAACTGGTTGGAAAGCGAGCAGAGGTGATCCATGCGGGGAATCGTGGATGGGAGTCTCCTGTGTGGGGTCGTCAATTGTATTCATGTATGCACAATTTTCCTGTCAATGAGGCTTTTAAATGTACTTTGATGCTCTTTCAACAGATTTTTATTGTTTTAATTCGACCCATTATTCATAATTGTTCAAGTTGTTCACATCGTCATCAAACAATAGACATTTACAACATAGCATTTGAGTACGGTCCAAACAACGTTGGACTCTGTTTTTTTGTTCATTTCATCCCACTATGGACAAGCCATCAAACATACCCTAAGGGTTCTAAAAGGATGTCAACAATGTACAACGATTAGGGGTTTACTCTTAGTCTAGCTAAGGAAAAAAATAATGATTTTAGCAAGCCAACATATATAAAATGCATTTAGTAGGAAAAAGAAAAGTAGGTTGGAGTTTGGTTTGGTTATCCAACTGACCAACAAATACAGTAACCAATAAAAGACCTTATTATATTAATTATATAATGAGGCAGGTATTTTTTTTTTAAATATTTCATTTAGATACTTGGTTTTTGTCCATAATTTCAAAGAAGTATCTCTTTATTATCAAATTCTTGTTATAGACAGAAATTTCTCTAGCAATTGTCTAACAAAACCCTCTCACTATACTTAACTATTAAACTTGAGTTAAATATTTTTAAATGATGAAAACACTATTCATTCCTCTTTTTCTATAGCAAAGAAAATTACAATTATGTGTTTTTAATAAGAATAAAATAAAAAAAATTACACTTCCCACAAATTTGTCAGCCAAAATTTAAACCAATGTCTTTACTTTGAGATTCACTTTCTAAATATCATGAGACCTCACGAAAAAATTAATCTCACACAAATGAGATTCACTTTTTAAATATCATTTTTAGGTTTTGTGCTAACTTACTTTTTATGAAGCTTATTTTTTGAATTATGTGTAAAAAATATTTTATGTTTGGTTGCTTTTGAGTGCCCTTCAAGTGAGATTAAAGATGAAATAAAACCAAACGTAACTTGATTAATGATTTTTTTTTCTCTTAAGAATTCCCCTAAAGTGGGTTAAATAAGATAGATGGGCAGTTTGGAGTCTCACTAACTAGCCTGAGAGAGATGTCTCAAGTTTGAACCTCATTGAGGTTGTCCTTTTGCTTTACTATAGGTAAAAAAGGGGTTTTCCAACTCAAATCCAAATACATGTTAAGTCAGACCCAATAGGAGCAAGGAACTAATTAGTTCCACTTCTTATAGGGATGTCGACGGGTTGGATATTATCTGATATTGACCTGCATTCAAATCCAATTAATTGACTTCGGTAGCCAAAGTCAGATCCAGACTCGGTATTGAGTTTTGCATTTGAATCCAAGTTTGAATTCAACTAAGATCTGCAGAAGCAAGGAACTAATTAGATCTGCTTCATATAGGGATGTCAACGGTTCTGATATTATTCGATATTGGACATTATTCAAATCCATTTAAATGAATTTTGTAACGCCCCAAAATTTTGAACTTGTAAACCCTTTGAAAGTGGTTTAAAGGCTAGAAAATTCTTCTTCTTTTCAAAGTTTATTTATAAAATCAGCGGAAGCATTTCTTTAAAAGAAAAGAGGGCAAGTCGACAATCTTGGGCACGTTAGCTAAAAGAGCATAAAAGACAAAGAAATAACTTGCAAATATCCCGATGAAATCATTTATATCATAAACAATTTCAAGTTTGTACAAAATTTGGATTTCTCTAAGAAACCCGTAACAAAACCCAAAATGACCAAGACAAAAGCTACGAGTGGAAACAGTGGATTCTGAGGACATCTCGCAATCGCGGCATCGTCTGCTGAGTACCTAATCATCACCTGTACCCATAAAATGGGTTAGTTTCGTGAAAAACTAGTAGGTGTACAAGTAGACATAAATGTCTGAAAGAAACATGAGCAGTTTATTAGCATAAGTAAAAGTCTAACTAGCACATGTTGCACGATATATCAAAACATTTAATAATGAATTGCAATTACTGAGCATAAAACACAATTCTACAATTCATCAAGTGGAGTGCACAAGTTACTTTATGTTTCATCATTAACTGGTCTGCGGGTACGCGCATACGCGACTCGTAGAAACAACTGAGACTAGCTCAGGCGTCTGTTATTCTGTGTATTTTGAATAACCCGAATAGCTAGTTGAGTCCATTTTTAAGGGGACGGTTGTAAGTCGAGAGAGGATTCTCCAAAGGCGTTCGTGGCTACGGATGCATCCTACTTCTGCAAAAGTCCAAAAGATCTACCACCTAGGATAATATCTGGTAGTCTCATCCCCTAACTCCGATGACTGGGGACACCGAGTCTTTGCTCGTAGAATGGTTGTTAACAACCTGTTCATCGAAGTGTGTGTACCAATCTGTCCTCTCCCTTGACAGACAACAAGAAAATGAATGGGTGTGTCAGGGGTTACTTAACCAACGACCCATTCTACATGCTCAGGTCTTTTGACCCAATCAAGCATCTTACCTGTGAAGGCAAAAAATCAATCAATCTGTAATGTGGTTTACCAATGTGCTCGTAGCACTGGTCGAGGTCGAATGACTGTCTCAAACATCTGTCGTATTACTCGCATGCCATGCATGTCTATGAGCATGTTACAAGGAAGGGTTCTAGGTTCTCAATGGGAGCCTCAACAACATAATTTGCAAAGATATAATATCATCATTCTAAGCTTTTGAAATGACCAATGTCATGTGCCAACTTATGGCATGTGATTTTCTCGAATCTCACATTTGTTATCGTAGTGTCAACATGCAACACAAATTTTGACACTGATAACGATAAACGGTGAATGCAGATTTCGCATGAGAAAATTATGCTCACAAGTTTGCTCGAGTCCCAGATTTTGGGAAATCTCGAGTTGCGCCAAAAATACTAAACAGAGTAGAAAAACTACTCCTTCTAAATGCTTGATTCAGGATGACCTGCTGCGATGCATCAAAACCAACATTATTTGCATAACCGTATGTTTGATACAAAAGGACTCCTTTCATCCATCGAGGTTGCAAATTTTAAAGACAGAAAGCAGGAAATGCGAAAGCAAAAGCCTGGGCGCAAAGCGCGATGGCAAACATAGAACAACTAATGTGAAATCAAAGGACAAGGATCGCGAAACCATGTCCTTGAGTTAAAGACAGAAAGCAGAAAATGCGAAAGCAAAAGCCTGGGCGCAAAGCGCAACGACAAATTAAAGACAGAAAGCAGGAAATGCGAAAGAAAAAGCCTGGGCGCAAAGCGCGGCGGCAAGTTAATGACAGAAAGCTGGAAAATGCGTAAGTAAAGGACAAGGATCGTGAAACCGCATCCTTGAGCTAAAAGCATACTTATATACTTATACGTATATAAATATATATTTTTGTTCTTTCGGTCTTTAATTATTTAAGCTAGCTTCAGTTATTTAAGTCCTTGTGCAATTTTCCCTACCTCGGGGTATTGCGAGAAAGAGGTTGCCTACGAGCGTAGGTAATCGTCGGTTCGGTTCGCGGGGCACGAACGGGCTCCGTTGCGTAACACTATAAGAGTACGATAATATCATGAATCTTAATTGAAAACGGAACAAAGGTCAGTCAAGGGCTTATTTCCATTGCCCGTCTAACATGTTCGGGCAGCACGGGCCAAAGGCCCCTGCTAGCCACCCAAAAGACGAGACAGGGGCCTTTGGCCCCTGTCGGCTTTCTAAAAGAATGAGGCAGGGGCCAAGGGCCCCTGCCGAGTCCTGAAGAATTATAAGGCAAGGGCCAAAGGCCCTTGCTAGCAGTTCTACCTCGAATGTAAGGGGGCTTCCCACCCCCCTTCCGTTGGCCTGTCGGAAGGCAAAACGAGAGAGAGGAGGTCGCAGGGGCCAAATGCTCACCTGCGGCCCTTGGAAGAGGAGGCAGGGGCCAAATGGCCCCTGTCGAGCTTTGCTCGACAGAAAACGGGGTAGTGGCCAGAGGCCCCTGTCGGTCTAGAGAGGGGCAGGGGCCATCGGCCCCTACCTGAAAGAGAAGGGCAGGGGATGATGGCCTCTATCGGAATAGTAAAAAAGGCATGGGGCTCCGCCCCTTGCCTGCTAAAAAAGACCAAGGCAAAGGGGCGAAGCCCCTTGCCTAACGAAAAAGAGAAAGGCACGTCAATGGCCGCCGGCCACCTGTCGGCCTTCCGCCGAACCCAGAGGAAGAAAGGGGGGAATGAGAGGGGAAGGGGGTTACCTGGGCTGCCGGAGGGAGAGAGGTCGCCGGGGAGGTGGGAGGTCGTCGGGCTGCCTCGACGGAGAGGGGCTCGTCGGTGATTGTTCAGCAACGAGAGAGAGAGAGAGATGGAGTCGGGGAGGGAGAGCAGAGACAGAGGGGGAGAGATGAGAGACGAGAGAGAGTCGGGGGAGAGGCTCGAATGCCTCTCCTCCCCCTCTCTCGCTCCTTTTGTAGAGGTCGCAGGGGGTGGGCGGCCCCCTGTATGTTGCCTCTTGCCAACCCCTGAAAGCCCGTTCGACGGACTGAGGCTTGCTCAGGTATGGATCTAGGTCGGGTCCAGACCCGACCAGGGTCTGATTTTTTTTTTAAACACTGGATTTTACATCCTACCCTCCTTAAAATAATTTCGTCCTTGAAATTAGATTGAAATTATCGCTCCAAGTACAAGTTAGGGTATTTCTTCCTAATGTCAGACTCTGGCTCCCAAGTACATTCTTGTATCCCATGGTGCTGCCAACGCACCTTGACAAGGGATATCGTCTTTGACCTAAGCACTTGATATCGATGATCCATAATCTCGATTGGTCTTTCCTCGAAAGATAAATCCTTCTGAATGTCTATATCATCATAATGGATGATGTGGGATGGGTCGTGCACATATTTCCTCAACATAGATACGTGAAAGACATTATGGATCTGAGCGTATTGAGGAGGTAAAGCCACACGGTAAGCTGTTTCACAAATTCAATCTAGGATCTCGAATGGTCCGACGAATCTGGGACTTAGCTTCCCCTTTTTTTCGAACCGGAAAATGCTTTTTGTGGGAGATACCTTAACAAAAACCATATCTCCCGTCGAGAAGGTGAGCTCTCGATGACGTCGATCTGCATAACTTTTCTGCCGGCTCTGGGCAGTACAGAGTCGTTCTCGATTCAACTGAACTTGCTTAGTGTAGTGTTGTAATACTACAAGAGAATTCAATCTTCGCTTGCCAACCTCGTCCCAGTAGAAAGGCGATCGATAGGGCTTCCCGTACAAGGTCTCGTAAGGGGCCATCCCGATGCTAGCGTGATAACTGTTGTTATACGCGAATTCTGCCAGACTGGTATGAGAATCCCATTCTTCTTTCCAATCCAACATGCATGCACGTAACATGTCTTCCAAAGTCTGAATCGTGAGTTTAGACTGTCCGTCGGTCTGAGGGTGGAAAGCAGTGCTAAACTTCAATTTTGTACCCAAGGCTTACTGCAATTGTCCTCAAAACCTTGAGGTGAACCTTGGGTCGCGATCGGAGATGATGGACACTGGAACACCATGCAATCTTATAATCTCCCGAACATAGAGGTCTGCCAGACTGTCGAGTGACTGACTGAGGCGGATTGGGAGGAAATGTGCTGATTTAGTAAGTCGATCGATGATCACCTAAATCACATCATGCTTTCTCTGAGTCTTCGGCAAACCGACGATAAAGCTTATAGTGATGTCTTCCCATTTCCATTGTGGGATTTCAATCTGCTGCATTACTCTGCCAGGTCGTTGATGCTCGATCTTAATCTGTTGACAAGTCAAATACTTGGCGATATACTTGGCCACGTCTCGCCTCATTCCTCTCCACCAATAACCTCGTTGCAGGTCTTTGAACATTTTTGTGCCTCCCGGGTGAATCGTGTATCTGGACTTGTGAGCCTCTACGAGAACCTCGTCTCTCAAAACAGGATCATTTGGGACCAAGAGGCGATTCTTACGCCATAAACTTCCTTTATCCTTCAGACAGGAGGGGGAATCGACCTGCTGTGCTTGAGCCTTCAGCTTTACGTATTGCGCATCAATCCTTTGTGCAGTAATAATCTTTGCTAATAGCTCAGGTTGAGCCACTAGGCTGGAAAGTCTGATAGAATGCTGTGTAACCGCAAATGGTTTCCAAGAAACCAGATCCTCAAAAAGCTTTCAATCAATATATAATAGATTGAAAGAAATACCGGAAGCCTTGCGGCTGAGAGCGCCAGCCACAACGTTTGCCTTACCTGGATGGTAGGAAAGGGTGAAATCATAATCCTTTAAGAATTCTAACCAATGTTGTTGCCTCATGTTCATCTCTTTCTGCGAGAATAAGTACTTAAGGTTCTTGTGATCCGTGAAGGCCTCGAACTGTTCCTCGTATAAATAGTGTCGCCATATCTCCAAAGCGAAGACCATGGCTGCTAACTCCAAATCGTGGGTCGGGTAATTCTTCTCATGGATTTTGAGTTGGCGCGAGGCGTAGGCGATTACTTTCCCATTTTGCATCAGGACACATCCTAAGCCTGTTCCTGAAGCGTTCGAATAGATCACAAAGCCGCCTTGTCCTAAAGGCAAGGCCAAGATAGGAGCGGTAGTAAGTCGCTTCTTCAGCATCTGAAAATTGTTTTCGCACGTATCGTCTCACACAAACTTAGCCTCATTCTTTAGTAGTTTTGTCATAGGTAGAGAGATTTTTGAAAAGTCATGGATAAATCTTCGATAATATCCATCTAATCCAAGAAAACTCCTGATGTCACAAACATTCATCGGTTGTTGCCAACTTAGTACGGCCTCCACCTTGGCTGGATCTACGGATACTCCTTTCTCGGATATAACATGCCCCAAAAACATAACCTCCTTGAGCCAAAACTCGCTCTTGGAGAACTTAGCGAACAAACACTCCTTCCACAGGGTCTCCAAAATTATAATCAGGTGTTCGCGATGTTGATCCCAGGTCTCCGAGTACACCAGGATGTCATCGATGAACACGATTATGAAGGTGTCTAAAAAGGGTTTGAACACACTGTTCATGAGGTCCATAAAGGCTGCAGGAGCATTGGTGAGTCCGAAAGGCATGACAGTAAACTCATAATGCTCATACCTGGTTCGAAAAGCTGTTTTGGAGATATCATCTCCCTTAATTCTGAGTTGATGGTACCCAGATCTAAGGTTGATTTTAGAGAATACCCTAGCCTTCCTTAGCTGATCGAAAAGATCCTTGATGCGAGGCAACAGATACTTATTCTTTATTGTGGCCTGATTGAGCATTCGATAATCAATGCACAATCGCAATGATCCATCCTTCTTTTTAACGAATAGGACAGGAGCTCCCCAGGGCGAGACACTAAGGCAAATGAAACCCAAATCCATCAACTCCTGCAATTGCTTCTTGAGCTCCTCGAGCTTAGTTGGGGCCATTCGGTATTGAACTTTAGAAATCGGCGTGATACCCGGTAGCAACTCGATGTTGAATTCCACTTCACAAGGCGGGGGAAGTCCTGGCAGCTCTTCTATGAAGATGTCTGGAAAATCATGAACAACCTCCAAATCTCTGGTCGAAACATGCGATGACTCAGACTAGACGACACTGCCTGAAAAGGCAGTGCATCCCCTTCTTAGGTAGTTTTGCGCTTTTAGCGAAGAAATTATCTTGCTAGCTCGAACCGGTCTCACGATCTTGAATTCTACCTTAGGCATCCCTGGTGAAGACAAGACAATTCTACTATCCCGACAAAAGATTTTGGTATGGTACTTGTGCAACCAATTCATGCCTAGGATGACGTCGAATTCTGTCATCTCAAGCAGGATAGCACGAGCGAGCAAGTGTCGATCGGCTAAGACTACGTCCAAAGCTGGTACGTAGGTCGCACAAACTGTGTTCTTCCCAATTAAATTATACACGTCGAGAACATTCTTTAAACGACTAACAGGTAAGTGCAAGTGTTCGACAAACTTTACGGAAATAAAGGAATCAGTGGTACCATAGTCAAAGAGTATGAAAGTTGCTCGGTTAGCAACCAGAATGGTACCTTGCACGAGCTCGCCCTTGGTCAACTGCTCAACTGTGGCGGTGTAGACACGTCCTGGCGTCTTCTTCTGACCGTTGGATTGCGGCTGTTGTGGTTGTTGCGGTTGCTGCGGTGGTCGAGGAAACAGAGGTGCTCCGTTGTTTTTCCTGAGATCATCGATCACCTTTTTGCGGCATTCAGGGATGTAGTGGCCCATCTTGCCACAATACAAGCATCCACCGGTCTCACGATGTGTGAACACCCCAAAATTTTCAAAATTTTGTAAATATTCCCCCTTAGCCCCTGGCCCCTATTTTCTGAGTAATTGAGTCAGTCTTAAATCTAAATTCCAGTTTATTTCTCAGATGTTACTAAAATTAAATTCATTTTTATATATCTAACTCGATTTCGGATCCGGATCCAATATCAGAATCCAAATCTGAGCTTCGTTATCCAATTTTTAAACCAAATTCTCAAAATTTTCAAAATAACTTTTGAAAGGCTCAGACAATCTATCTGGTACCCATTTGGATCCATTTCCCTATATTCCTCGATTTGAAATCCAAAACTCAAATACTTTCTCAAAACTTTGGATCCAAACTCATTCTCTGAGAAAAATCGAGCCCGAATGCTCAGAAAATCTCTTTTTAGATATTTCTTAAAAATACCAAAAAATAGTTTTAACCCCCTTACTTTCCCTTAGATTTTAGAGTTTTTATTTCAAAAACACAAAAGAATATATATATATATATATATAGAAAATTACAAAGAAAAAAAAAAGAACAAAAAAGGGGAAAATGCAAAAAAGTGGTTAAGTAAGCCCCTTTTTATAAAAGTTATTTTAGTAAAAACATTTTTTTAAAATTTCTTATAAAGCAGCCATTTTTCTGATTTTCTAAGAAATTCTCGGATCGTTCTCGAAAAATCCCCCTTCTCGATGTTTCTTCCCCCTTTTATAAAAAGATACAGGGGGAAGAGGGTCGAACATCGTCTTCACCCCCGCACCCCTCGTTTCTTCTCTTTCCCCAACATTTCCCTTCTTCTTCATGTATCATCCCTTTTTCCTATTATGAGCATTTTCTTTGGTTCTCTGGAGAAAAATCTGCAGCTGAGTTTTCTTCCTTCTTCTGAAGAGATTACTTCAGAATCCCCTACGGAACCAAGCAAGCCCCCTCTCCTCCCTCCTTCAAAGCCCCTGCAAAACAAGGTAATTCTTCATCTGCGTTTATATTCCTAGTAGTTATCTCTGTGGATTTTGGGTTTTCCATCCCTCCTTACGTATTGACGACCGACGATGCCTCGCAATGGCATCGCCGGTTCATTTGCTTTTCCTGAACTTCGATTTTGTTTCTGTATTTGTCTTATTTCATTCCTTTTTCTTTTTGCTTTTATGATTTTTCTTTTAGCTTTTTTGGTTTTGTTTTTTTCTTTCTTCTTTTTTAGCTTTTAACCTCCATTAACACACTCTGGAGCTGTGTTGGGTTGCTTCTAGCAATATCAAAACCCTCCCTCTGGTGCTACAGTGAAAGGAATGACCTTGATTCCAACATCCCTTATTTTTTATTATTGACTCTATATTTCGCTTTCTGATTAATCGTGATTTTCCATGTACGTTTGGATTCTGGCTTTGATGGTGTCGACTTCATGGTTTTCAAAATTTTCCTGCGTTCTTGTGGGGAATATCATCCCTGTTTCATTTTCTGCATTTGGTTTATATTGTGCATATCTCTTAAAATTGGTTCCCATCATTAGGGGAATAACCATTATCTGGGTACCATGTTTGCGTGAATCCTTATGATCCTGATCTCCTATTTATATCATGAATAACCTGTCCTCATTTTGATTTTTTATTGTCTTTCAATTCCATTTCTTCTTTTGATAATCTATTTCATCTTGATTCTCTATTTTCCCTTGTTGATCGTCTATCGATTCCATTTTTGTCTGTTTTGTCATTGACTCAAGTCTGGACGTTGTTAAAAGGAGAAACAAGAGGAATAGGGTTTTCGCAGTTCTGATAATTCATCAATGAACCTACACTGAAACCCACTGGTCTGCTGCTGTCAAGATCAATTGACCGATGGTGAGGAACCCATTTTGCAGAAGATACTCTGCAAATGATGAAAGTATCTCTGCTCCATCAGTCGTGAATCCCTCAACCCCAATTCATTGATATGTCACCTGTATGTCCCATGAGCGTGCTCTAAGACATCGCGAGATTGATGCATTCTCAGAAGATATCAATAAAGCCCATTAATGGCATTGAGCTGCTGATGACCAGTCTCTGTATCTATGTTATAGAGCCCACTAGAACTCATGCCTTCATCTGTTGTTCATTTGTTCATAATGCATGACTCATCATTCCCTTTTATGCTTCCTCTGCGTTTTATCATATATGGGAGAGCAACAGAGGAACACTGGATGTTTCCGCGATCACTTCCTCGTTTCTTGGTGAAGATTGAATTTCATTCTCCGATTTGCATATGGGTTCTGTATTTACATAATGTCTCTAAGATTAGTGATCTTAGTAGCCCCAGTTAGCATTTTTTTTTGTGATTTCTTTTCTGCTAGATTAGTACTACCATATTCACGCCTGTTTATGGTATCATTATCACTACAGTTTGGACACTGTGATCCATCACCATCCATAGGTTTAATTTCATAGTTGAAATTGGGCAATCTTGATGCAATAGGATGTATAGAATTTACAGGGGAAGCTTCTCTGTGTTATGAGTTAAACATCGATTGTAATCAAGATGACATCTGCTTGTGAAATCTAGAGTTAATATACAGACACATCTACTCCCACTCTAACCACCAGACTGGCCAATTGACCATTAATATGAATATCTGTTTGGTAGGGAAATGATAGAATTAGCGTGTTGTTATCCAAATTCGCTCAGGAACAATGATGCTCTCGTCCCTTCAGGTTTTGGAGTAACAAGTGTTGAGCTAAAATGGAACTCCTCAATATAGGAATCGGATTAGAAGAATAAAGAAAACTGGAGTTGAATAATGAATCGATCGGTGTAGTTACTGTTCCTACTGCCAAGGATGGTCATTTTGCTCGAAAGGTGTTGAAGCAGGAGGATTCACGCGGGGAATGTTCCATTAGCAAGTCAAGCTCCAGCCATGTTGCATCACGGCGATATACACCTCCACTGGTATCGCATGTCCTCATTCCTCTGCATCATGTCTTGCATTTGTACAGACTCCCTTTATGTTTGGTTGGTAACCCGAAGAGGTATCTACAATTTGTTACTTAATTCATTGTTCAGCGTGTCTGTAATATATATAATAAAAAAAAAGAGAGAAGAATGACGTCTAGATGTTGTTTACCTATAGCTAGTCATTTAGCGTCCTCGAGCAGAACTGGTTCAAAAGTCCCACTACTGACAGTAATTCTTCCTATTTTGTGAATGCTTTTGCACAAATACATCAGATTTACTTGTTTACCTGTATTTTATATAACATTACCTGCATATTATCAATAAATTGCATAGTAAGTTGATGAATAGGAATCAATTTGGATCTTTGTCATTGACTGATTGCCATATTGCTTTGTAGGAATCAGTTTACAGAAAAAAAAAGAGATTGGTGAGTGGTTAAGTTGCACAAATCAATCTGCATTGGTTGACTTACCTCTTTAATCGATGGTTGTATGATGTTACCTTCGGCAAATAGCATTACTATTTGCATTTGGTGGCCTTAGCTTGAGCGGTTTATTTGTACTCGATTCCATTCATTGTGTCATTTGTTTCTCTGTTGTAACATGATTAGTGTTTAATATTAGTGTACTTAACATCATTCACCCCCTATACATTGCATATAAATGCTCACTGTGCTTATATTATTTCATGAACAGCTCCTGCTGCATTCCCTCATCTCATTGCACATCCCCATTTACTTCACTAACATTTGTAGCACTTGCACAAAATATTGCCACCAACATTTTTCTCCATTTCCCCTGCGCAGCCTTTACTTACTCACTAACATGTCACTTACCAGCATCTTCCACCACCTGCTATAGTATGCATAGTCACTTCAGCCCTTCATTTGGCATATCACCCTGTTACTTTGTCTATTTTAACTACTTCATACTATGCACAGTTGTTGAACCACCTATTGCATGTTTTTTGTAGGTACCTCCATCTTTATTTGCATCCAATATACAACAGTATCCTTCACACCTATGGTACCTTACCTTGCCTTGTAATGGCAGCAACCTCCATCAGTAGGACCCATTAGCCAATAGTCCATTGAAGCTGTATATAGTGTTTATATTCAGCCATACTGCTACTACTTATGCACTAGCTATCTATATAGAATTTCAGCTAGGTCGTAGCATACTTAACATAAATGCATGTTCATGTAGTGCTTAAATTCATCATTTGCTCAATCCCGTACAAAGTATGTACTTGTAATGTGCTCCGGCATCCCATATACTTTCTCTGGTTAATTTATCACTTCATATGGATTTTCCATTAAACCTAGGATATGTCTTATGTATCTTCTATTTAGCCTAAAATTTGCATTTGATGTATTCCCTCCCCCATTGGGATAGATACTCTCATGCATGTCCCTATTCTTGATTTATCATTTTCGGTCCGTCTCCTATATATTGCATTTGCTTTGGTGCTAACTCTGTGTTACGGGAAATACAGGTAAAATATTGATCTCCTTCTTAGATTAGGATTTTTTAGTTCGAATTTCAAACTTCAAAGATTGTAATAACTTAGATATTAATGAAAATTTTACGCTTCTAGTTATAGATAGAATGAATGAGCATGTAAATATTGTTTGTTTCATATCATCTTTTTCTGTTATTTCAAAATTTCACGAATGGGAACACGAATGACATGTGCACCATTCTAATAAGAGGTAATTAATCCTAAGAAAATGACCCGCATTGATGGCCGTAGTCAAAATGCGGACAATGCTTAGGATTCTTATCTTTTACAGAATAACATTGGATCCACACTGGGTCTCTTTTAAAAAATCATCATATTTTCTAAATATTTTTCTCTTTTATCAGAGTTTAACTTAAAATTAACTCAAAATGTATATCAATGGCCATAGTCAAGATATATTGAGAGTTAATTTCATTTTAAACTCTATAAAGACACCAAATGTATTTTATTCTTCACCTGAATTTAAGTATGATTATTATATAATATATTTTATGACCATAGTCAGAAATGTATTATATCTTCAATCTTATTTCAATTCATTTAAAAAGTGAAATACGCTTTTTCAAAAACTAAATTTCAAATTCTTTTTTTTTCATTCATCATTTAGGATAGAATTGCATCATATTTCCAAAATTCTTTTTCAAAATCCAAGTAGTCTTGAATATCTTTCTTCAAATTATATTTCAAATCACCAATTCTATATCATTTCGAGATTCAAAATTCAATTTCAAAGGCCAATTTGACTTTGAAATTTCGAAATTCATTTTTTATATATATTCAGAGTTCCATTTCAAATTCAAGTCAAATTTCAAACTTCAATTCAACTTTGGAATTCTAAATTCGTTTTTCAGGATTCAATTTTGAATTCAAATTAACATCTCAAATCAAATTTCAAAGCTCAATTTAAACTTTGAAATTTCTGATTCATATTCTAAATTCAAAATCAAACTTATTCTTCATCTTCAAAGTTATACCTAAAGATTGAGTCTTGATTCTTAATTCAAAATCAAAGTTTTGAGATTGATTCTGAGTCTCAAAATTTTGATTTTTTTTAAGTTTTAAATTCAATTTGGGTTTTCAAAACCCAGATCCATCTTCAAAAGTCCCATTTGGACTTTCAAAATCCAATTCTAGATTTAGAATCCAATCCCAGACTTTGGATCCAAATTTCATTTAGGATTCCAGATTTCATATCCAACTTTATCCTGAATCTCAGACTTCAGATCCAATTTCATTTTAGGATCCTAGAATTCAACTTCATTTTGGATCCCAGACTTCGGATCCAATTCCATTTAGGATCCTAAAAATCAATTTCACTTTGGATCTCTGACTTCGAATCCAACTCCATTTAGGATCCTAGATTTCAGATTCAACTCCATTTTGGATTCCAGACTTTGGATCCAAATCCATTTAGGATGCCAGATTTCAAATTCGAGTCTATCTTGATTTTCAGATTCCAAAAACCAATTCCATTTTCATATCCCATCTAGATCTCTTAAAATACATTTCTATCTTTCTTTAAATTCCATTTGGATTTCTCAAATCCAAATTCCGTCCTGATTTCAAAACTTCGAATTTGGAATTTCAATTCCATTTCAAATTTCATCTCCTCTCTTAAATCCAAGTTCAAAATTTAAATTCAAAATCCATTTCTGATTCTGAAACATCATTTTTTTTCTCTTAGCTTATTCTTTCAAATTCAAGATTTATTCTCCCAACTCTGATTATTTCAAAGACTTAGAAGTTCAAATATCTTTCCTGATCTATCTCAAATTCTAAGTTAGATTCAACTTTCAAAAACCATTTCTTCACTCCATTATCAAGTTCATCTCAGAAATACTTGGAAATTTCCAAATCATTTTCTCAAAAGCGTATACATTTTTGCATTCACACAAGCATGATTCTCTGTGCATTTTAGACTTAGAATAAATTCTTAGATAATATTTTAGTAAAGCAAAAAGGCATAAATTCGATCCTTGGTTCGATTATGTCTGGTAAAGGCGCCAGGAACAGTCGAACCTTGTACCGACGAACGAATCCCGTCTCCCAATTTTTCCCACAAATATTTCAAAAACTGAGGCGAGTAATCTTTTAAATCTTTTCAAAAATTAAGGTCAAGTGAGACCTTTGCAAAAGAGTTCCTCTCTCTCTTACTTTTCTTTTCTCATTCTCTCTTCTTTTCTGACTTTTATTTTTCTCCTTTCAAAAAGGAGGAAAAAGAAGCTGAAAATGAAAAGAGAAGAAAGAGAGAGAAATACAAGAGGAAAAATTTTGCGATGATCACAGATTTGTCGACCGAGATGGGACCTGTCTCTATCCGGTCAAATTTGTGCCTTTGCTTTGTTCTGATATTATCTAAGTCTTTATTCTAATAAATGTCAGCTTCATTTCCATGCAAACCTTAGGAGCCTAGACTTTGTCCTAAGCTGACATCATTGCATATAGGATCTAAGTATGGTTTGGTAGGACCATATTGAGGAAATTATTCCATGTTCACTTAGACTTAGGTCTGAAATACAACTCTCCTCAATTATAGGGATTAAATGCAAACAATGTATGCAAGTGTATGCTTCTCTTTATTTAAATTCTATCCTTTTAGGACCTGCATTAGAGATTTCTGGTTTTATCTGCATGTTGAACATATTTTCGAAAACATCCCCACCTATATTGTCCTGATTTTCACGTTGCTGGGCTGTCTCACTGAAACATAGTTCGGGAGAGAGCCTCACAACTGGGCCATTTATTTGGGTTCGCGCCCCCCTACCACGTACCTAAGGGTCATAGTCTGAGGTATATCGGTAGGTGCTCAAGGATGTTGGGAAGCCATTACCTTAGAACCGGAGAAATATTTTTATGCCACGTACTTCGAGCTTCGGCTTGAGTATATCGGCGTACCTTGATTGGAATCAGATGATCTAAATCTTAGAGTTAGGATTAAGGTCCTATCAGCCATTTCAAAACATTGCATTTATAGTCAGCTTTAGGGACTGCTATTTATGCATCCTTGTTTGTACATCTGTGATTGTGTGATATTTTATATTTTCCTTATATTTTCCCAAACCCTAGGTATATATATTATTCAAAATTTCCTCTTTGTTTTTAAAACCCAGGTGTATTTTCTTTTCTTCTGATTTCTTCAAATTCTTTTGATCCTGCCTCCAATTCTTCAAATTTTAAATCGTTACCATCTATTTTCAAATTCATTTTCCTCCTATCTTTTCAATGTATCTTCTAATTCTATTCTAAAAATTCTTTTTCACAATAAAGTCGTTTTTTGTCGAGAGATGTCCTTTTCAAAATAGTATTTGTTCATATTGTTTATTCTTTCTCATAGAGAAACAATGTGATTGTCATAAATTTCCTGTGACAACTCAATCCCTAGCAATGGGATATCTTCTATCAATTTGATTTCTTCTTTTATCAAAATTTCTTCCAAAGTTTTTCTAAATATCCCATTTTATCCTACAGAGTGAACATTGACATTTCATCATGGTTCAGACAAGTACTGGAAAGGAGACCGTTCCACAGCAAAGCGACAGTGAAGGAGAGGAAATGAACTCCATCAGATCATCCAAGCAGAAGGGCCAAGAAGCAGAAAACAATGTTGATTCAGCTACATACAAGTTGTTTCAGAGGGTGATGGCCAAAATGATATCTGAACAGGCTGAGGAAAACCCTAAGAAAATATCTTCTAAAAGCAAAATCAAGGGAAAAGTCAGCAAAAAGCAAGTTCAGTATGACAACACTTCAGAGTCAGCAGAGGAGGACTCAGAGGAAGAGCATCAAGCATATTTTCACAACCCCTTGTATCGGCCCAAGAAGATCAATGAGGGGCATGAATCAGCGAGCAAAGCCAAGTTTCAGATCCCAGTAGAAGATCTGATGCATGAACAACTGAGAGAAGTAGCCCATGCAATCAAAGACTTACAAGCCCAGGACAAAGGCAAAAAGACCTACACCGGCATGGACTTTTATGACGGCTTAGAAGGGGATGACAACTGGGAGGATCTTCCTCGTAAATTCATAAAATTTGATGGGACCGGTAACCCCAAGGATCATTTGGCCACATTTTTTGCAGAATGTAACTGGTTCAGAAGAAACAGTAGGCTTTATTCCTATGCTTTTCACGCAGTCTGGAGGGAATTGCAGCAAGATGGTATGCTGACCATATCAACCCGAATGAACTGCGGGACTTTGACAAAGTCATCAACCTGTTCATCGAAAGGTAACTTTTCAATACTGAGGCTCCGCCTACCCTCAACCACCTATTCAATCTGAAGCAAAATGACAATGAGAAGGCAAAAGATTTCATTCATAGGTGGAGATCTACCTGCAACAGGATGAAGGATTCGATATCAGAGGGGCATGCACTCTCAATAATTTTGAACAATTTCTCTCAACCTCTAAAGGGTCTGATCTTTATTTCTCCATCCAAATCCTTCATCAAGTTAATAGAGCGAGTTGAATGGCTCGAGATGGGGTTAGAGAACGGAACCTATGACAGCATCGCCTTGGCAAGAGGCAGTCAAGATATGAAAAAGAGAACCAACTTCGCCTTTTCTACCAGTTCCTCTAACAACAACGGCGGCAAAAACAAAAGGGGTGGCAGAAAAAACCACACCGGCGGATCAGGCAAAGATGATTGTTTCAGTCAAAAGAATGGGATCAGCATAAAGAATGACATCCCTCCCTCGAGCATCCAATTAGAATCAAAGCCCCAAGGGAAACCAAAGCATGACGGTTGGGGATACGATCGTGAATTTACCTCCTTAGAGCAATCACTTGAGCAAGTTCTTGAGTATATGATAACAAAGGAGATGGTTAAACTTTCCAAGGTAGCAGATCCTCCCGTGACTATGGGAAGGTTCAAGGATCAGTTCTGCAAATTCCATCAGGCGATGGATCATGACACCGAGCACTGCTTTGTTTTCAAAAACATCGTCCAAGACTGCATCGATAAAAAGTTGTTGGTGGAAGATCAAGAAGAAGAGTAACTACCTGTCCTGGCCTAGCTTCCCAGACCATGCCAAAGTTTTCTGCTTTCTTTCTTTTTCAGTGACCTTATAGGGGCAAGTCAGTCCCAGTCTTTTGTGACCTTTGGTCAACAAACTTGTAAATATTTTAGTCATTGTTGTCAATATTGCCTATCAATGAAATGTCAATTTTCTTCATATCTTTGATATCAAATGTTTCTCTCCTTTGCCACGATGGGGCATTTATTTTTGAAAATTTGTATTTTCATTTTCAAAAAATCCTCTTCGTCATTAGCTTCTATCAAGCTGCATAAAATTCCTATTCTTTTCAAAATGAGGGACAATCCCAACATCATTCATGAGAGAAATGATATTATTACCTATGAGGGTTTTTCAAAATCATAAAATCTTGAAAATTTCTGCAAAATCTTCGTCATGATCACCAAAAGTTCAAAATTTTGCTCCAATCTTTTTCAAAATCAACCATCATGTTGATTTTCCTTTTCCAAAATGGGTTTTTAAACGATTGTCTTCAAAATCAACCCTCATGATGATCTCTCATGTTGATTCTCCTTTTCAAGGATCAGCTCTCGCACTAATCATTCTTCTCGTGGCTGATTTTTCTTCCCAAAAAATGATTTTCTCATCTATTTTTTGAATGAGCATTCTCCTCTTAAACTTAAAAGATCCCACATGCAGGCAGGATCAGACAAACTCATTTTTCTTAAATCTTATAAATTTTCAGTTAATCTTGTTATCTTTATTAGTTTCATTCATTTTATTCATATTTTTATCAAGTTTACATCAATTTTATCAAATTTTATCAAGTTTATCAATTTTCCCTCAATTTTATTAAAATTTTATCAACTTTTACCCTTTCGGGTTAAGGGATAAAGTTGATGCCTCTTTCCCATGAGGTATTTCTTTTTCCTCTCAGGTTAAGGGAAAAACCTGAACCTCGTCCTACAGGGTCCTTCTTCCTTCAGGATAAGAGATAATCCTAAAGTCTTTCATCGTCTTTCAAATATCCTCAAATTTTCCACCAAATTCTACCAATTTCTACCAGATCTTTGTCAATCTTTGTCAATTCTTTATTAGTTCTTATTCTTTATAATTTTTTATTGATGCTTTATCATTCTTTGCCAACCTTTTATCAATTTTGTCAAATTTGTCAATTCTATTTCTTTCCCTTTTAGGTTAAGGGATAAACCTGAATCATGTTTCATAATTTCGTCAATTCTATTCGATTTTTCCTTTTATCTTTTATTTTGAAGATCCGAGTTTCGATTCGAGTTTTTTCTCCTTTTATCTTTCGTTTGAAGTTTCGAGTTCCGACTCAGACTTCCTTTTGGATCCAATGCTCATGTTGGAACCAATCGTTGCTTCAAAAATTCGAGTTTTCAAAACTCGGATTTCTCTTTTACCTTTTATTTTAAAGATCCGAGTTCCGACTCGAGTTTTCCCCTTTTATCTTTCGTTTGAATTTCCGAGTCCCGACTCGGACTTCCTTTTGGATCCAATGCTCGTGTTGGAACCAATCGTTGCTTCGAAAATTCGAGTTTTCAAACTCAATTTTCTCTTTTATCTTTTATTTTGAAGATCCGGGTTCCAACTCGGGTTTTCCTCTTTATATATTCCATCTTCCTTTTTAAATATCCGAGTTTCGACTCAGACTCTTTTCTTTTTCAAAAACCCAACTCTCGGGTTGGTCCATCTTTTTTAAGATATCTGAGTTCCGACTCGGACTCCTTTTTTAAAAAAAAATCCAATTGCCAGGTTGGACCTTCTTCTAAAAATCCAGCCTTCTGGCTGATCCCTTCCAAATTTCAAGCTTCAGGTTTATTCTCTTCAAAATTCCTTCTTTTTCCCCTTCAGGATAAGGGATAATCCTGAAAACACCGACAATCATTTATATTCGATTCCCAAGTATCTTAGAATGTCGGTCTCCTTTCCAAACTCTCAGTCGGAAAGTCCAGTGCTCGTGCTGGCCCTATTTCAAAACCCAGTGCTCATGCTGGTACATTTTCAAAATCCAGTGCTCGTACTAGTGCAATTTCAAAAACCCAATACTCATACTGGGGCATTTCTTGAAAAATACAGTGCTCGTACTGGCATGCCTAGCGCTAGTGCTAGTGTCTGGCTGATTGATCAAGTTAGCCCCCCAGGTTCGGTCTTTGCACTAACCATTCATCAAAATTCAAAGTTTCAATTCCAATTTTGACCTTTGGGTCACCCAATGCTCATTTTCAGGCCTTTGGGTTACAATTTCAACAAATGTCTATCATTGTCAAACCTTCGGGTTACAATTTCATCAATATCTCTCATCTTTCAAGCCTTCGGGTTAAAACTTCAACAAAATCTATCATTTCCAAGCCTTCGGGTTACAATTTCATCAATGTCTATCATTCTCAAGCCTTCGGGTCACAACTCTATCAATGCCAATCATTTTTACCATTTCAAAATTTTTCTTTCGAGTTGGTCGAACAAAAAATCCTGCTTTTAAGCTGGCCGGTCAATCAAAATCCTGCTTTCGAGCTGGTCGAACAAAAAAATCCTGCTTTCGAGCTGGTCGAACAAAAAAATCTTGCTTTCAAGCTGGTCGAACAAAAAAAATCCAGCTTTCGAGCTGGTCGAACAAAAAAATCCTGCTTTTGAGCTGGTCGAACAAAAAAATCTTGCTTTCGAGCTGGTCGAACAAAAAAATCCTGCTTTCGAGCTGGTCGAACAATCAAAAGCCTACTTTTGAGCTGGTCGAACAATCAAAATCCTGCTTTCGAGCTGGTACCTTCATCCAAAATCCTGCTTTCGAGCTGGTCGAACAAAAAAATCCTGCTTTCGAGCTGGTCGAACAAAAAATCTTGCTTTCATGCTGGTCGAACAATCAAAATCCTGCTTTCAAGCTGGTCGAACAATCAAAATCCTGCTTTCGAGCTGGTCGAACAAAAAATCCTGCTTTCAAGCTGGTCGATTAATCAAAATCATGCTTTCGAGCTAGTCGGTCAAACAAATCATGCTTTCGAACTGGTCGAACAAAGAAAATCCTACTTTCGAGCTGATACCTTTATCCAAAAATCCTGCTTTTGAGCTGGTCGAACAATCAAAATCCTGCTTTCGAGCTGGTACTTCCATCAAAATCCTGCTTTCGAGTTGGTCGAACAAAAAATCATTTTTTCGAGCTAGTCGAACAATCAAAATCCAGCTTATGAGCTGGTCGAACAAATCAAATCATGCTTTCGAGCTGGTACTTTTATCAAAATCCTACTTTCGAGTTGATTGAACAAAAAAAATCATGCTTTCGAGCTGGTCGAATAAAAAAATCCTGCTTTCGAGCTGGTCGAGCAAAAAATTCTGCTTTCGAGCTGGTCGAACAATCAAAATCCTGCTTTCGAGCTGGTCGAATAATCAAATCCTGCTTTCGAGCTGGTACTTCCATCAAAATCCTGCTTTCGAGCTGGTCGAGCAATCAAAATCCTGCTTTCGAGCTAGTATTGCCAAAAACCTCATGTTCATTTCATTTTCTCAAAATATTCAGCTAAAGGTCCTATCAAAATCTATGTTGAGGGATTATTTCATAGCGGATTCTCGAAAACTTTGCCAATTTGCTAATATATATATATATATATTTGTTGATTCCAATATTCTCACTACACGAAAGAATCGCCTCAGAATACCTCTAGTATTCTTTCCAAAAAGGTGAAACTTCTTACGAAAATGGATAAAATTCAAAAAATTTTCCCTGTTGATCAACCAAAAGGATGTAAGAAATGTCCTCGATATGATTAGCGATAGAAATATTCAATGATGTTGAAAAGCCAGAAGCGACTCGATATTGATCATGGCTATGGTGCATGTTTAAAGACGACTATCTGGCAATCAGGCAGTGGAAATATCCTGAGCGATAAAAAGAATTCACTCAACCCATATCTTCTCAACCATTTAAGCTGTAATCAAATATCTGTAAAAGGGATCTCTCAATTGTCGTCAAGATGAAGACGAATATGCGAGCTAGACCCTCGGGGCCAAAGAAGATTTGGATCAGCTTCGAGATGAAGGAGTTTGTGACAGATTCTTCTAGAGAAAGTTCAAACCACCATCGAGATGAAGGCGAATGTGATAAACCTCCTGACAAACCCTAAAAGATATTTAATTTCTGCTATCATCTAGAGATTTTTTATCTTTTGAGCCAATATCATCAATATAATCTCTGAGACAAAAGAAGGATCGAAACATCACCAAGATGAAGGAGTTTGTGACGTACCCTTCCCCGAAAAAGAGGGAAAAGTCAGGACATCTCCAAAATGAAGGATGATGTAAAAGCTCGAGAAAGCCCAATGACTCAAAGAGAGTGCAAAAAGATCATCATGGGAAAACACCCAGATATCAAACTGCCGAAATTGCCAGAAGTCATCTTTTCTTATGCGAAATTCTTTTATCAATATCTTTTCACTACTTGCTTTTATGAAATCAAGAATATTTATTCTCTTCTCATATCAGGGAAATAGATAGCTTCCTTGAAGAAAGTCATCAGCGCTAAAATTTTGAATTTGACTCTTGAGACCAAGGAGTTAATCTCGTTGGAAGAAATACTCCAGGTAAAAGAGGGAATGTCTTTTGCACATACGTGCACATTTTCAAGCATTTGAGTCAACTGCAATTTTTCCTTATTGGCAAAATTTTCTAGCTATTTAAAAATGAAATAAACATTCAATATCATATTTTGATGCAACCTAGAGTTGTTTACATCTTTCAAAAAGAGTTGCCTCATTCAGGAGAAGTATCTCTTCATGTCCTATCACAGTTTCTTCATCCGAGGATTCCGTATGGTCGTACCCGCTCAGGATAAGAGTTAAACCTGAATTTTCTGCGAGAGGTCATCAATTTCAAAAGCTGATTTAGTCTCAGCAATGAGGTGTCCAAGATCATCCATTTTTCAAGCTTTAGGGAATCCCATTTTTCTCTTTTCGCAGACCCCTTTCGGTTTTGTTCATCCAATTCTGAAGGTCCCATCATGGTTTCTTCATGTTGAGGATTCCGTATAGTCAATCTCTTTTAGGTTAAGGGTCAAGCCTGAACCTCGCTCCACGAGGTACCTTCCATTCAGGTTTGGGTTAAACCTGAGCCTCGTTTCCATGAGGCAATCCTACCAGTCCCATCGTGGTTCTTCCCATCGAGGAATTCATGCTTTGTATATCCATCCAGGATAGGATTCTACTTGAGCTTCATCTCAAGAGGCATCTTTTCAAAAATGTCCCATCAAGATCCTCATGTATTCTTTTCCCCATTCAATTCATTCTGAGATATCTTCGTCCCATCCAGGTTAAGGGCTAAACCTGAGTCATTCCAAGAGCTGATCTTGTCTCACCTTTGAGACTCGATCAAACTTTTATTTCTCACCATTCTCGGGATCTTCACCCAAAATCCCATCAGGATTTCCTCACTCCTGTTATCTAGTCATATCATTTTTTAGGATTTTGTCTACCCCAAAGCCATTCAGGATAAGGTATTAAGCCTGAAAAACCATGTCTTTTAAATAAATTCTTCCACACCCAGTTCAGATCTGCTGACTGGGGCATTTTCAAAATTTGGCATGTTTTCTTTGCCACTAAGCTCGGCTTTCAACCGGCTTAGTAGCAAAGAGGGGCATCTGTGAACACCCCAAATTTTTCAAAATTTTGAAAATATTTCCCTTTTGCCCCTGGCCCTTATTTTCTGAGTAATTGAGTCAGTCTTAAATCTAAATTCCAGTTTATTTCTCAGATTTTACTGAAATTAAATTCATTTTTATATATCTGACTCAATTTCGGATCTGGATCCAATATCAGAATCCAAATCTGAGCTTCGTTATCCAACTTTTAAACCAAATTCTCAAAATTTCCAAAATAACTTTTGAAAGGCTCAAACAATCTATTTGGTACTCGTTTGGATCCATTGCCCTATATTCCTCGATTCGAGATCCAAACCCATTCTTTGAGAAAAATTGAGCCTGAATGCTCAGAAAACCTCTTTTTAGATATTTCTTAAAAATACCAAAAAAATAGTTTTAACCCCCTTACTTTCCCTTAGATTTTAGAGTTTTTATTTCAAAAACACAATATATATATATATATAGAAAATTACAAAGAAACAAAAAAGAACAAAAAAAGGGGAAATGCGAAAAAGTGGTTAAGTAAGCCCCTTTTATAAAAGTTGTTTTAGTAAAAACCTTTTTTCAAAATTTCTTATAAAGCAGTCATTTTTCTGATTTTCTAAGAAATTCTCGGATCATTCTCGAAAAATCCCCCTTCTCGATGTTTCTTCCCCCTTTTATAAAAAGATACAGGGGGAAGAGGGTCGAACATCGTCTTCACCCCCGCACCCCTCGTTTCTTCTCTTTCCCCAACATTTCCCTTCTTCTTCATGTATCATCCTTTTTTCCTATTATGAGCATTTTCTTTGGTTCTCTGGAGAAAATTCTGCAGCTGAGTTTTCTTCCTTCTTCTGAAGAGATTACTTCAGAATCCCCTACGGAACCAAGCAAGCCCCCTCTCCTCCCTCCTTCAAAGCCCCTGCAAAACAAGGTAATTCTTCATCTGCGTTTAGATTCCTAGTAGTTATCTCTGTGGATTTTGGGTTTTCCATCCCTCCTTACGTATTGACGACCGACGATGCCTCGCAATGGCATCGCCGGTTCATTTGCTTTTCCTGAACTTCGATTTTGTTTCTGTATTTGTCTTATTTCATTCCTTTTTCTTTTTGCTTTTATGATTTTTCTTTTAGCTTTTTTGGTTTTGTTTTTTTCTTTCTTCTTTTTTAGCTTTTAACCTCCATTAACACACTCTGGAGCTGTGTTGGGTTGCTTCTAGCAATATCAAAACCCTCCCTCTGGTGCTACAGTGAAAGGAATGACCTTGATTCCAACATCCCTTATTTTTTATTATTGACTCTATATTTCGCTTTCTGATTAATCGTGATTTCCCATGTACGTTTGGATTCTGGCTTTGATGGTGTCGACTTCATGGTTTTCAAAATTTTCCTGCGTTCTTGTGGGGAATATCATCCCTGTTTCATTTTCTGCATTTGGTTTATATTGTGCAAATCTCTTAAAATTGGTTCCCATCATTAGGGGAATAACCATTATCTGGGTACCATGTTTGCGTGAATCTTTATGATCCTGATCTCCTATTTATATCATGAATAACCTGTCCTCATTTTGATTTTTTATTGTCTTTCAATTCCATTTCTTCTTTTGATAATCTATTTCATCTTGATTCTCTATTTTCCCTTGTTGATCGTCTATCGATTCCATTTTTGTCTGTTTTGTCATTGACTCAAGTCTGGACGTTGTTAAAAGGAGAAACAAGAGGAACCTGCACTGAAACCCACTGGTCTGCTGCTGTCAAGATCAATTGACCGATGGTGAGGAACCCATTTTGCAGAAGATACTCTGCAAATGATGAAAGTATCTCTGCTCCATCAGTCGTGAATCCCTCAACCCCAATTCATTGATATGTCACCTGTATGTCCCATGAGCGTGCTCTAAGACATCGCGAGATTGATGCATTCTCAGAAGATATCAATAAAGCCCATTAATGGCATTGAGCTGCTGATGACCAGTCTCTGTATCTATGTTATAGAGCCCACTAGCACTCATGCCTTCATCAATTGTTCATTTGTTCATAATGCATGACTCATCATTCCCTTTTATGCTTCCTCTGCGTTTTATCATATATGGGAGAGCAACAGAGGAACACTGGATGTTCCCGCGATCACTTCCTCGTTTCTTGGTGAAGATTGAATTTCATTCTCCGATTTGCATATGTGTTCTGTATTTACATAATGTCTCTAAGATTAATGATCTTAGTAGCCCCAGTTAGCATTTTTTTTTGGGATTTCCTTTCTGCTAAATTAGTACTACCATATTAACGCCTGTTTATGGTATCATTATCACTATAGTTTGGACACTGTGATCCATCACCATCCATAGGTTTAATTTCATAGTTGAAATTGGGCAATCTTGATGCAATAGGTTGTATAGAATTTACAGGGGAAGCTTCTCTGTGTTATGAGTTAAACATCGATTGTAATCAAGATGACATCTGCTTGTGAAATCTAGAGTTAATATACAGACACATCTACTCTCACTCTAACCACCAGACTGGCCAATTGACCATTAATATGAATATCTGTTTGGTAGGGAAATGATAGAATTAGCGTGTTGTTATCCAAATTCGCTCAGGAACAATGATGCTCTCGTCCCTTCAGGTTTTGGAGTAACAAGTGTTGAGCTAAAATGGAACTCCTCAATATAGGAATCAGATTAGAAGAATAAAGAAAACTGGAGTTGAATAATGAATCGATCGGTGTAGTTACTGTTCCTACTGCCAAGGATGGTCATTTTGCTCGAAAGGTGTTGAAGCAGGAGGATTCACGCGAGGAATGTTTCATTAGCATGTCAAGCTCCAGCCATGTTGCATCACGGCGATATACACCTCCACTGGTATCGCATGTCCTCATTCCTTTGCATCATGTCTTGCATTTGTACAGACTCCCTTTATGTTTGGTTGGTAACCCGAAGAGGTATCTACAATTTGTTACTTAATTCATTGTTCAGCCTGTCTGTAATATATATAATAAAAAAAGAAGAAGAGAAGAATGACGTCTAGATGTTGTTTACCTGTAGCTAGTCATTTAGCGTCCTCGAGCAGAACTAGTTCAAAAGTCCCACTACTGACAGTAATTCTTCCTATTTTGTTAATGCTTTTGCACAAATTTGTTAATGCTTTTGCACAAATACATCAGATTTACTCGTTTACATGTATTTTATATAACATTACCTGCATATTATCAATAAATTGCATAGTAAGTTGATGAATAGGAATCAATTTGGATCTTTGTCATTGACTGATTGCCACATTGCTTTGTAGGAATCAGTTTACAGAAAAAAAAGAGATTTGTGAGTGGTTAAGTCTTACAAATCAATCTGCATTGGTTGACTTACCTCTTTAATCGATGGTTGTATGATGTTACCTTCAACAAATAGCATTACTATTCGCATTTGGTGGCCTTAGCTTGAGCGGTTTATTTGTACTTGATTCCATTCATTGTGTCATTTGTTTCTCTGTTGTAACATGCTTAGTATTTAATATTAGTGTACTTAACATCATTCACCCCCTGTACATTGCATATAAATGCTCATTGTGCTTATATTATTTCATGAACAGCTCCTGCTGCATTCCCTCATCTCATTGCACATCCCCATTTACTTCACTAACATTTGTAGCACTTGCACAAAATATTGCCACCTGCATTTTTCTCCATTTCCCCTGCACAGCCTTCACTTACTCACTAACATTTCACTTACCAGCATCTTCCACTACCTGCTATAGTATGCATAGTCACTTCAGCCCTTCATTCGACGTATCACCCTGTTACTTCGTCTATTTAAACTACTTCATACTATGCATAGCTGCTGAACCACCTATTGCATGTTTTCTGTAGGTACCTCCATCTTTATCTGCATCCAATATACAATAGTATCCTTCACACCTATGGTACCTTACCTTACCTTGTAATGGCAGCAACCTCCATCAGTAGGACCCATTAGCCAATAGTCCATTGAAGCTGTATATAGTGTTTATATTCAGCCATACTGCTACTACTTATGCACTAGCTATCTATATAGAATTTCAGCTGGGTCGTAGCATACTTAACATAAATGCATGTTCATGTAGTGCTTAAATTCATCATTTGCTCAATCCCGTACAAAGTATGTACTTGTAATGTGCTCCGGCATCCCATATACTTTCTCTGGTTAATTTATCACATCATATGGATTTTCCATTAAACCTAGGATATGTCTTTTGTATCTTCTATTTAGCCTAAAATTTGCATTTGATGTATTCCCTCCCTCATTGGGATAGATACTCTCATGCATGTCCCTATTCTTGATTTATCATTTTCGGTCTGTCTCCTATATATTGCATTTGCTTTGGTGCTAACTCTGTATTACAGGAAATTGTAAACACCCCAAATTTTTCAAAATCTTTTAAATATTTCCTTTTTGCCTCTGATATCATTTCCTGAGCAATTGAGTCACTTTTAAATCTAAATTCCAGTTTATTTCTCAAATTTTACTAAAAATTTAATTCATTTTTTTATATCTCTGACTTGATTTTGGATCCATATCCATTGTCCAGATCCAAATCTGAGTCTCATGGTTCAGCTTTTTTTTAAAAATTACAGAAAATGCCAAAAATAGTTTTTAAATAGCTCGGACAGTCCGTCCGACATCCGTATGGATCCATCACGTTGTATTCCTCGATTTGAGGTTTAAAACTCGAATATTTTTTCAAAACTTGGGTCCAAAACCCATTTTCTGAAGAAATTTTCCCAAAATAGCCTTCGATTCTCAGAAAAACACTCTTTTATAAATATTTCTCAAAAATTTTATAATTTGGTTTTAAATCCCTTGTTTTTTTAGTTTCATTTCAAAAATTGGAAAATACAAAGAAATAGAATATATATATATATATATATATATATATATATATATATATATATATATATATAACAAAATTCAGTTTTTGAAAACCTCTTTCTGAAAAATACCCCTTTTTCTAAAAACCCCTTTTGAAAATCATTTTTTAAACCACCTTTTAGAAAAATTTTGAAAGGAGCCCCCCCTTAGGAATTTTAGGAAAATGGCAACAGCTCCTTCCCACACACCCGCCTTCTCCTACCTGTTCTGTCGATCTCTAACGGAATGATCCTCCTGAACCTTCTGCCTCCTCCTTCAAAAGAGACTCAGGAGAACCCTAAACCCATCCATTCTCTACCCCTCCACGCTTCTGCTCTTATTCTTCCCCATTTTTTCTTTCTTTCTTTCCTTTGTTCTTCTTTACCGTCAACTGAAGGAAGTCGATTCAACCCCAAGATTACCAAGAAATCCAATTGGTCGAACATCAGTGGAATTGCGGGAATTACAGGTAAGTAAATATCTCTTATTCCATTCGATTCTCTGCGAAATCCTGCTTCTATTTATTACATTGTCTCTCTATTGTTTGGATGTTTTCTTTTGATCATTTCCCCTTTCTTTTTTTTTCTTTCTTTCTTTTTTTTTCTGATCGTTCTTTTGGTTTTCTTATTTTTGATCTCATTGATGCACCCTCTGCAATCTCGATTTGCATATAGCAAATCGAGATTACAGGCAAGCAATATTGAAAGGAACCAACGTGTTCTGACATTTTTTTTTATTGTAATCGTATCTGATTTTTGTTCTACTTCTTAGTTCTTAGTTTTGTCCCTTTTGACCATCGTCATTATCTTTAAGACATGATCGCAGTAAAAAAAATTTATTTGTTTTAACATCAACTCATTTCTCCCTATCTACGTGAATTCTATTGTCGCATCATATTCAATTTTAATGATCTTCTGATTTATCATACGTTTTGACCCTCATTAAAGCATCTGCGGTAGTCTTGGTCGGCCTATGGCATAACCAATCTGCCCATTACAACATCAATGGAGTTTTCACTCCAACATCTTCTTCTTCTCAGTCTTTTTTTTTTCTTTTTTTCTTTTTTTTGTTTTGTTTTGTTTTGTTTTGTTTTGTTTTGTTATGTTTTATTATTATTTAATATCTGTTGTATTAGCTACTTTCTGCTTCAATTGATTGTTTCGCAACATGTGTTCATGATGGTGTGCATCAATATACCTCATTCAAGATATATCTTGCATCTCCAAGCATGTTAATCTATCACCTAAGTTTCCCCTTTCTGTTTTGTTTTATTTTCATCCTCTCTTAATTCATGACACCTCTACATCCATTTTTTTTTATTTTCTATCAGACATAATTCAGTTCAGAGGTTGCAATCGGATGTTCAGATTTAATTCAATTCAGCACCATATATCTAGTTTTATCCATCATGCATTTAATTTCGTTCAGCATCAAGTATTCAGTTTCACTCAGCATTTTCATCTTACTTTCATCATCTGCAAAACCTCTTTCAGTTCTAACCTCATCCACCTTCACAAGGCATTCTCAGTATCCTATCAATTAACAACTACATGTGAGTTTTCTGTGTTAGTCACACTTCACAGCATGCATTAGCCTTCATTCATATGTATTTGAATGGATCATGTAGGTCGATCAATCAGCGTCAGTTATTTAATCAACCCAAAATATCTTTCTATCTCATCTCATGTTTTGTATCAAATCTGTATCGTGTCCCATACATCAGCTACCATCCCATCTGATTATGAGCATCTTTTGCATCCTCTGCATGACCCTCCATCTTACCTGCTCTGCACCCTTAGCCTGCGCCCAAATAGGCTTACAGGATTATCCCCTTTAATCTGGTCTCTTTACCTTATCTCTCCCTCTTTTAGACCCAGAATAGCCCATTTTCTTTTCTTTTCTGCACTTGCATTGTCACACAAGACTAGTCTTCATTTCAATGTGCACGTGCATAGATTGATACAATGTTGCACCAATTATTCCTGCACTATGTTTTCATCCCCTGTCCTCTGCGTTTTTAATGTGTTCTCTTGTCATTCTTCTATTCATACTGTTACAACATCAATTTCTCTTCTTAATGGAAAAGAAATGAGTTCTCCAAGTTGTCATGGTCATTACACTGGTGGGTGAACCTCAAAATTTTGTAGGAAAGAACGATTGTTAGTGACTGTGTAGAGTAAATTATTTAATAACACATATGAGCTCTTGTTTCGAACTCAGATTTCAGGTTCCCTGTATGGCCTGCCAAGTTTGCTTGGCTGCAAAAGATCTGTCTCTCAATACAACCCACAAGCATCATATGTTATCTGAGTATTATACAAAGGAAGCAAGCTTCGGACTTTCCTGGTATACAAAATTCAGTATGGATGGTTGAATTTCATGGACATGTTCTAATATGTTTCACTGATAAATAAGGATATCGCGATTGAAGATTTTTTTTTTTTGGATGGGTTGTTTGAAGCCCCAAAGCTCCATGAGTATTTCGATGGGTTGATGTGTTCCTGTTGAATGCTCACACATGCATGTGGTGTAAATATTCAAAACCTAATGTAGATCTCTCTATACACAATTCACCTTTTCTCACTTAATCACCACCATTTTACATTCATTTACTGCAATTCTGCTATTTCACCCAACATATGTCATTTAGCCCACACTATATGTTGCTGTTAAACAATTTTTTTTTCCTGCAATCGGCACTATTCACCATCCCATTCCAATCACTTTCACTCATATCACTTGCTCACAGCACATGCATTGCATTTCACCTATCCACCATATCTGACTTTCCATTACTGTTGTACCCAACCACCACTTCATATACTCGTTGTATGCTTAATACTCACAATATCACAATTGTTCCTTACTCCCTGCAGCTTCGTATATACAGTAGCCCATGGGCTGCTGTAGATTTTTGTTCAAATACACAGTAGCCCATGGGCTGTTGTAGCTTTATTTGTCCACCTACATAGTGGCCCATGGGCTGCTATGATTCTTTTGTTTCGTTTACATACGCAGTAGCCCATGGGCTGCTGTAATTTTTGTTCAAATACACAATAGCCCATGGGCAGCTGTAGCTTTCTTTGTCCACCTACATAGTGGCCCATGGGCTGCTATAATTCTTTTGTTTTGTTTACATATGCAGTAGCCCATGGGCTGCTGTAATTTTTGTTCAAATACACAGTAGCCCATGGGCTGTTGTAGCTTTCTTTGTCCACCTACATAGTGGCCCATGGGCTGCTATGATTCTTTTGTTTTGTTTACATATGCAGTAGCCCATGGGCAGCTGTAATTTTTGTTCAAATACACAGTAGCCCATGGGCTGCTGTAGCTTTTTTTGTCCACCTACATAGTGGCCCATGGGCTGCTGTAGTTCTTTTGCTCTGTTTACATACGCAGTAGCCCATGGGCTGCTGTAATTTTTGTTCTAATACATAGCTGCCCATGAGCCAATGTGGCATTCTTTGTTTGTTTATGCAGTAGCCCAGGGGCTACTCTAATTCTTGTTCATATACACTGTAGCCCGTGGGTTGCTACAGCTTCATTGTAACATTCATGGCATTTTTCTTTACACTTCACACTCCCTTCCACCTCACTCCCCATCTACTGCCTTCCACCTATATATATATGTATAGATTTATATATATATATATATATATATATGTACATAGGTATATATCATTTTTATCTTTCTACACTTTAGATCTTCAATATATTGGCACATGAGCATTTTATCATTAACATGCATATGATATGTGCAATTTTCCTCTATTTTCATACTAACCAAGTATTTTGCAGGGAATATGTGGAAAATATTATTACTTGGAGTTGTAAATTCAATTTTATATGTTGTAATAAGTTAGGTCTTAATGAGAATTTACATTTCCAGCTTTTAGATAGAATGAATGAGCATTGTAAATATCATAAATTACTTATTTTCATGCTTTTTGCCTTTATTTCTCAAATTCTCACAATGGTGAAACACGAATGGCACGTGCACCATTTCGTAAGAGGTAATTAATCCTAAGTTGATGATTTACATCAATGGCCATAGTCAGGATGTAGACAAAACTTAGGATTCTTATCTTTTATAAAACAACATTGGATCCACACTGGATCATTTTCAAAATTTATCATGTTTTCTTTAAATATTTTTCTCTTTTACCAGAGTTTAGTTTAAAATTAGTTCAATACGTATACCAATGGCCATAGTCAGGGTATACTGAGAGTTAATTTCTTTCTAAACTCTATAAAAGCACCCAAATATGTTTGATTCTTCATTTGAATTTAGATATAATTATTATATAATACATTCAATGACCATAGTCAGGAGTGTATTATATCATTAATCTTATTTACATTCATTTAAAAAATGAGATATGCTTTTTAAAATTCAATTTCAAAATTACTTAAATTCATTCATCATTTAGGATAGAAATGCATCATATTTTCAAAATTCTTTTTCAGAAATCTAAGTGATTTCCTTCAGATATCTTCTTCCACTTCTCAAATCAATTTTTAACTCTTGTAAATTCAAATATCATTTTCAGATTCTAACTTTAAATTCGAAGTCCAATTTGACTTTGAAATTCATTTGTATATCCAAAATTCAAATTCTAATTCAAATCAAAATTCAAAGTTCAAATTTAACTTTGAAATTTCTGATTCATTTTCTAAATTCCAAATTCGAGCTCCCAATTCAAAGTCCAATTTGACTTTGAAATTCATTTATATATTCAAAGTTTAAATTCTCAAATAAATTTTGAAATTCCAAATCCAAAGTTAGATCCAAATTCCAACTTGGATTTCCAGATCTTGGATCCAATTCCATTTAAAACCCAAAATTCAACTTCATTAGTGGATCTCAGACTTCAGATCCAAAATCCAATTTAGGTTCTAGATTCTGGATCCAATTCTACTTTGGATCTCAGACTTCAAGATCCAAATCCATTTTAGGATCCAGAACCCAGTTCCACTTTGGGTCTCCGACTTCGGATCCAAAATCCATCTTAGGGTCCAAAGTCCAACTTTATCTTCTCAAATTTCAGATCCTAAATCCATTTTAAGATCCAAAAACCATTTTAGGATTCAAAATCCAATTTCATCTTGGATTCCAGATCTTGGATCCAATTCTATTTAGGATCCAGAACCCAATTTCATTCCCAATTCTAGATTTCAAATCCAATTCCATTTTCAGATCCCATCTAGACTTCTTAAATCCATTTCTATTTTTAAACACCATTTGGATTTCTCAAATCCAAATTCCATCCTGATTTTGAACTTTAAATCTAGAATTCAATATCGCTCCAAATTTCATCTCCTTCTCTTAAATCCAAGTTTCAAATTCAAATTCAAAGTCCATTTCTGACTTTGAAACTTCATTTCCTTTTCACTCATCTTCCAATCATTCTTTTCAAATTCAAAGATTTATTTTCCCAACCTTGATCATTCCAAAAGACTTAGAACTTCAAAAAATCTATCTCAAGTTTTAAGTTAGATTCTACCCTTTTTTCATTTTATTATCAAATTCATCTCAGAAAACTTGGAAAATTTTAAAACATCTTTCAAAAGGGCATACATCCTTGCATTGCACAAGCATGATTCTTTGTGCATTTAGATTTAGGATAAATTCTTAGATGATATTTAGGCAAAGCAAAAGGCATAAATTTGATCCTTGGTTCGATTACGGTCGAACCTCGTACCGACGAGCGAATCCCGTCTCTCCATTTTCCCGCAAATATTTCAAAACGGAGGCGAGTAATTTTCTAAATATTTTCAAATCAAGGTCAAGTGAGACCCCGCAAAAGAGTTCCTCTTCTCTCTTCTTTTCTTTTTCCTTCTCTCTTCTTTTCTTTCTTTTATTTTCTCCCTTCCAAAAAGGAGGAAATAGAGGTTAGAAAGGAAAAAGAGAAGGAAGAGAGAGAAACCACAAGAGAGGAAAACTTTTGCGATGATCACAAAAATACAGGTAAAATATTGTTCTCTTTCTTAGATTAGGAATTTTTAGTTCAAATTTCAAACTTCAAAGATTGTAATAACTTAGATAATAATGAAAATTTTACGCTTCTAGTTATAGATAGAATGAATGAGCATGTAAATATTGTTTGTTTCATATCATCTTTTTCTGTTATTTCAAAATTTTACGAATGGGAACACGAATGACACATGCATCGTTCTAATAAGCGGTAATTAATCTTAAGCAAATGACCTACATTGATGGCCATAGTCAAAATGCGGACAATGCTTAGGATTCTTATTTTTTACAGAATAACATTGGATTCACACTGGGTCTCCTCTAAAAAATCATCATATTTTCTAAATACTTTTCTCTTTTATCAGAGTTTAACTTAAAATTAACTCAAAATGTATATCAATGGCCATAGTCAAGATATATTAAGAGTTAATTTCATTTTAAACTCTATAAAGACACCAAATGTATTTTATTCTTCACATGAATTTAAATATGATTATTATATAATACATTTTATGATCATAGTGAGAAATGTATTATATCTTCAATCTTATTTCAATTCATTTAAAGAATGAAATATGCTTTTTCAAAAACTCAATTTCAAATTCTTTTTTTTTTCATTTATCATTTAGGATAGAATTGCATCATATTTCCAAAATTCTTTTTCAAAATCCAAGTAGTCTTGAATATCTTTCTTCAAATTATATTTCAAATCACCAATTCTATCTCATTTCGAGATTCAAAATTCAATTTCAAAGGCCAATTTGACTTTGAAATTTTAAAATTCATTTTTTTTATATATTCAGAGTTTCATTTCAAATTCAAGTCAAATTTCAAAGTTCAATTCAACTTTGGAATTCTAAATTTGTTTTTCAGGATTCAATTTCAAATTCAAATTAACATCTCAGATCAAATTTCAAAGCTTAATTTAAACTTTGAAATTCCTGATTCATATTCTAAATTCAAAATCAAACTTATTCTTCATATTCAAAGTTATACCTAAAGATTGAGTCTTGATTCTCAATTCAAAATCAAAGTTTTGAGATTGATTCTGAGTCTCAAAATTTTGATTTTTCCTAAGTTTTAAATTCAATTTGGGTTTTCAAAACCCAGATCCATCTTTAAAAGTCCCATTTGGACTTTCAAAATCCAATTCTAGATTTAGAATCCAATCCCAGACTTTGGATCCAAATTTCATTTAGGATTTCAAATTTCATATCCAACTCCATCATGGATCTCAGACTTTGGATCCAATTCCATTTTAGGATCCTAAAATTCAACTTCATTTTGGATCCCAGACTTCGGATCCAATTCCATTTAGGATCCTAAAAATCAATTTCACTTTGGATCTCTGACTTCGGATCCAACTCCATTTAGGATCCTAGATTTCGGATTCAACTCCATTTTGGATTCCAGACTTCGGATCCAAATCCATTTAGGATGCCAGATTTCAAATCCAAGTCTATCTTGATTTTTCATATCCCATCTAGATCTCTTAAAATACATTTCTATCTTTCTTTAAATTCCATTTGGATTTCTCAAATCCAAATTCCGTCCTGATTTTAAAACTTCGAATTTGGAATTTCAATTCCATCTCAAATTTCATCTCCTCTCTTAAATCCAAGTTCAAAATTTAAATTCAAAATCCATTTCTGATTCTGAAACATCAATTTTTTTTCTCTCAGCTTATTCTTTCAAATTCAAGATTTATTTTCCCAACTCTGATTATTTCAAAGACTTAGAACTTCAAATATCTTTCCTGATCTATCTCAAATTCTAAGTTAGATTCAACTTTCAAAAACCATTTCTTCACTCCATTATCAAGTTCATCTCAGAAACACTTGGAAATTTCCAAATCATTTTCTCAAAAGAGCATACATCTTTGCATTCACACAAGCATGATTCTCTATGCATTTTAGACTTAGAATAAATTCTTAGATAATATTTTAGCAAAGCAAAAAGGCATAAATTCGATCCTTGGTTCGATTATGCCTGGTAAAGGCGCCAGGAACGGTCGAACCTCGTACCGACGAACGAATCCCGCCTCCCAATTTTTCCCGCAAATATTTCAAAAACTGAGGCGAGTAATCTTTTAAATCTTTTCAAAAATTAAGGTCAAGTGAGACCTTTGCAAAAGAGTTCCTCTCTCTCTTACTTTTCTTTTCTCATTCTCTCTTCTTTTTTGACTTTTATTTTTCTCCCTTCAAAAATGAGGAAAAAGAAGCTGAAAAGAAAAAGAGAAGGAAGAGAGAGAAACACAAGAGGAAAAATTTTGCGATGATCACATGAGGGCATGCCTGTCCAGGATGGGGTCGCGAGCACTGGGGGCAAGTATCACTAGCTTGCTGCCTAACTGGAGGGTTGCCCTGAGGGCACTGATGCTTGTGAGGAGGAGCCTGCCTCCTTCCTCCTCCCCTTTTTACAGAAAAGGGCAGCCCCTTGGCTTGGCCGTCAGAAAGGGTCTTTTTCTGTTCTCCACCTGCAACAGGTGGCTTCTTGGCCTGGGTGCTCTTAGAGCACTCCTAGTCTTCGTTCAGGAGGGTGGCAGTCGCAACTGCCGCAGAGAAGGTTGGGGGCATGCTGGTAAGGACCCTAGGTCGGAGTCCTTCCCTTAATCCTCGAACGAACTTGCCAGCCCGTTCGCATTCACTGTCGAACAGGCCAGGGCAGTAACGCTTCAGCCTTTGAAAATTGGCGATATAGTCCGCCAATTTGAAGGTTCCCTGGCAGAGTTCCAAAAATTCGACCTTCTTCTTCTCTCGTGCATGAGGAGGAAAATAATTTTCCAAAAACGCCTTTTTGAAGGCTTCCCAAGGAATCACGGATAAATCTGGGAACTGAACATCTTGGGTCGTGTCCCACCCATTGCGGGCATCATCCTTCAATCAGAAGGTTCCAAACAAGGTCTTCTTGTCGTCTGGGACGTCCATCACTCGAAAAACAAGTTCCACCTCTTTAATCCAGTTTTCTGCCAAGTCTGGATCGATTTTGCCAACGAAAATGGGTGGATCAAGTTTCAGAAATTTCTCATATGAGACCATCGTATGATGGCTTGGCTCGGAGGAGGGTGCATGAGCGCGCATTTGGCCTCGAATTGCATCTGCCAAAGCACCGAGGGAATCCATGACAAATCCTCGTTGATCTGACCAATCATCAGACGAACCTTCGTTCGTACCTTGCACATTTCTTAATATAAAAAGATACGTAAGTCAGGATTCAAAGAAACATAGTGAAGAGCCCAAAATATCATAGTATTTCTAAGTGTCAAAGTTACAAAAACCCAACAGTGCTAGTACAAAAAGGTACTTTACAAAAAGCAACAGAGTACACAAACTCTGGTACAAAAAGTTACTTGATAAACAAAAGGACAAACCGATTATCGAGAAAAGATGAGTCATATATCTTTTAGGGTCGACGAGAGTACTTCTTCAAGTACTCTCTTGCGATACCCGTATGCCTGATCCCTCACGGAGGGGAAAAATGATGCAAATCTTCATTCAGGACTCCTTGACCATAAGGAGGGGTCGTGGGGGTGTAATGCGGCGAAGCATTTTTCGCATAAGGTGGTGAGGCCGGAGTGTATTTCAAAGAATCTACTGAGTATTGGGATGAGTAGAAGGCAGGTGTGTATATTGGCGAGTTGGGCGAGGGTCTATAAGCGGGCGAACGATTGCCCTGAGCACCCTGGATTGAGGAAGCTGTGTCTTCCAAATCTTGAGTTGCAGACACCCTCTTGTCGCATGCTTCTCTAAGTTGGCAATTAGTCATTGTGTGCCCGTCTTCACCACAGAAAACGCATTCCATCAGGGCCCACCAGGGAGATTCCACTTTTGATGGTTAAGCAAAACATGTCTTGACACATGACCTTTAAGGAAACTCGCATTTCGAGAGGCACTGGCTCATCAAGATGGTTAGCATAAACGTGCCATAGGATGTGACCCCTATCCTGATAGTGCACTGATGCCCAAGTAGCGGCAAGTGGTGTTTGGTAAGCATTTGGTAGCGTAAAGCCCCAAGAATCTATAAAAGTAGGAGGATTTGGCCTTCTTGCCCAAAACTTAGCTCGGGACCCTTCACGGTCGTGACGAGAAGTCGTAGGGTTCCTTCCCCTTCTTAAACGACAATGCATCAGTCGTGCGCCTCTACCTGGTACGTACTCCGCACCGTCTGAAAGATTCATATTCTTTAAACAAGAGACCCCAAGTAATCATGTAAGGTATGCTTAAGTTTAATAGTAAAAACATGAATAGTAAAAGAGATTACTTACAGCGCGATGCGGATGCCAGTTGTCCAAGAATCACTGTAAACCTTCGGCTCTGATACCAAAATTATAATGCCCCAAAATTTTGAACTAGTAAACCCTTTGAAAGCAGTTTAAAGGCTAGAAAATCCTTTTTCTTTTCAGAGTTTATTTATAAAATCAGTGAAAGCATTTCATTAAAAGAAAAGAGGGCAAGTCAACAATCTTGGGCACGTTAGCTAAAAGAGCATAAAAGACAAAGGCATAACTTGCAAATATCCAAATGAAATCATTTATATCATAAACAATTTCAAGTTTGTACAAAATTTGGATTTCTCTAAGAAACCCGTAACAAAACCCAAAATGACCAAGACAAAAGCTGCGAGTGGAAACAGTGGATCCCGAGGACATCTCGCAATCGCGGCATCGTCTGTTGAGTACTTAATCATCACCTGTACCCATAAAATGGGTTAGTTTCGTGAAAAACTAGTAAGTACACAAGTAGACAGAAATGTCTGAAAGAAGCATAAATAATTAACTATGTATGATGAGTAACTAAACAGTTATTGAGCTAACATGAGCAGTTTATTAGCATAAGTGAAAGTCTAACTAGCACATGTTACACGATATATCAAAACATTTAATAATGAATTAAAATTACTGAGCATAAAACACAATTCTACGATTCATCAAGTGGAATGCACAAGTTACTTTATGTTTCATCATTAACTGGCCTGCGGGTACGCACAGACGCGACTCGTAGAAACAACTGAGACTAGTTTGAGCGTCTGTTATTCTGTGTATTTTGAATAACCCGAATAGCTAGTTGAGTCTGTTCCTAAGGGGACGACCGTAAGTCGAGAGAGGATTCTCCAAAGGCATTTGTGGCTATGGATGCATCCTACTTCTGCAAAAGTCCAAAAAATCTACCACCTAGGATAATATCTGGTAATCTCATCTCCTAACTCCGATGACTGGGGACACAGAGTCTTTGCTCGTAGAATGGTTGTTAACAACCTGTCCATCGAAGTGTGTGTACCAATCCGTCCTCTCCCTTGACAGACAACAAGAAAACGAATGAGTGTGTCAGGGGTTACTTAACCAACGACCCATTCTACATGCTCTGGTTTTTTGACCCAATCAAGCATCTTACCTGTGAAGGCAAAAAATCAATCAATCTGTAATGTGGTTTACCAATGTGCTCGTAGCACTGGTCGAGGTCGAATGACTGTCTCAAACATCCGTCGTATTACTCGCATGCCATGTATGTCTATGAGCATGTTACGAGGAAGGGTTCTAGGTCCTCAATGGGAACCTCAACAACATAATTTACAAAGATATAATGTCATCATTCTAAGCTTTTGAAATGACCAATGTCATGTGCCAACTTATGGCATATGATTTTCTCGAATCTCACATTCGTTATCGTAGTGTCAACATGCAACACAAATTTTGACACTGATAACGATAAACGGTGAATGCAGATTTTGCATGAGAAAATTACGCTCACAAGCTTGTTCGAGTCCCGGATTTTAGGAAATCTTGAGCTGCGCCAAAAATACTAAACAGAGTAGAAAAACTACTCCTTCCGAATGCTTGATTCAGGATTACCCGCTGCGATGCTTCAAAACCAACATTATTTGTAGAACCGTATGTTTGATACAAAAGGACTCCTTTCATCCATCAAGATTGCAAATTTTAAAGACAAAAAGCAGAAAATGCGAAAGCAAAATCCTGGGTGCAAAGCGCGACGGCAAACATAGAACAAGTAATGCGAAAGCAAATGACAAGGATCGCGAAACAACGTCCTTGAGCTAAAGACAAAAAGCAGGAAATGCGAAAGCAAAAGCCTCGATGCAAAGCGCGACGACAAATTAAAGACAAAGCAGAAAATGCGAAAGCAAAAGCCTAGGTGCAAAGCGTGGCGGCAAGTTAAAGACAGAAAGCAGGAAAATGCGTAAGTAAAGGACAAGGATCACGAAATCGCGTCCTTGAGCTAAAAGCATACTTATATACTTATACGTATATAATTATATATTTTTGTTCTTTCAGACTTTAATTATTTAAGCTAGCTTCAATTATTTAAGTCCTTGTGCAATTTTCCCTACCTCGGGGTATTGCAAGAAAGAGGTTGCTTATGAGCGTAAGTAATCGTCGGTTTGGTTCGCAGGGCACGAATGGGCTCTGTTGCGTAACACTGTAAGAGTACGATAATATCATGAATCTTAATTAAAAACGGAACAAAGGTCGGGCAGAGGCTTATTTCCACTGCCCGTCAGACATATTCGGGCAGCAGGGGCCAAAGGCCCCAGCTAGCCTCCCAAAAGTCGAGACAGGGGCCTTTGGCCCCTGTCGGCTTTCTAAAAGAACAAGGCAGAGGCCAAGGGCCCCTACCGAGTCCTGAAGAATTATGAGGCAAAGGCCAAAGGCCCTTGCCAGCAATTCTAACTCGAATGGAAGGGGGCTTCCCACCCTCCTTTTGTTGGCCTGTCGGAAGGAAAAACGAGAGAGAGAGAGAGGGGGTCGCAAGGGCCAAATGCCCACCTGCGGCCCTCGGAAGAGGAGGCAGGGGCCAAATGGCCCCTGTCGAGCTTTGCTCGACTGAAAACAGGACAAGGGCGGGCAGGGGCCATCGGCCCCTACCTGAAAGAGAAGGGCCAAAATAGTAAAAAGGACAGGGGGCTCCGTCCCCTGCTTGCTAAAAAAGACCAAGGCAAAGGGGCAGAGCCCCTTGCCTGACGGAAAAGAGGAAGGCACGACAAGGGCCGCCGACCTTCCAACGAACCCAGAGGAAGAAAGGGGGGAATGAGAGGAGAAGGGGGTTACCTGGGCTGCTGGAGGGAGAGAGGTCGCCGGGGAGGTGGGAAGTCACTGGGCTGCCTTGACGAAGAGGGACTCGTCGGTGACTGTTCAACAACGAGAGAGAGAGATGGAGTCGGGGAGGGAGAGCAGAGACAGAAGGGGAGAGATGAGAGACGAGAAAGAGTCGGGGGAGTGGTTCGAACACCTCTCCTCCCCCTCTCTCGCTCTTTTTGTAGAGGCCACAGGGGGTGGGCGCCCCTGTATGCCGCCTCTTGTCAACCCCTGAAAGCCCGTTCGACGGGCTGGGGCTGGCTCGGGTATGGATCCGGGTCGGGTCCAGACCCGACCCGGGTCCGATTTTTTTTTTAAACATTGGATTTTACAAATTCGGTAGCCAAAGTTAGATCCAGACTCAGTATTGAGTTTTGCATTTGAATCCTATCCTGAATTTGATTAAGATCTGCATTTGACTAATTTCTGCATCCAAATATATGTAATTGCTGGATTTTAAGTTAGTCAGATTTGAATTTGGGTTTAGCTAATCTCATCAGATTATGAGTCCCATTAAGTCAGATCCAATTAGATCGTAAATAATTCCTACGGAACACCTCCCAACACCCCTAAAATCTCATCAGGTTTGAATTCTTTCCACCTACGAGAAAAATAAAGAAAAGAAATACCTGAAACTGGAGCGCTTAGTCTTGGGGGCATGACTGCAATGGACTGGACTTAGCCAATTGTCCCATAGTTAGGATCCAGTTTCAAAGTGCACATACCAGCCTCAGTTAAACTGCCCTTAGTCAAGACCAGGACTTGACTGGGTCTATATAATTTTGATAGGATCTGGTGTATGAGTGCTGGTAGATTATACCTCTAAATACTTACAGTTTAACCACACATTTATTTTGAAAGGCAAGCTGGGTTAGGCAGACTCTCACCAGTTATACAACCCTACTATTAGAGAAAAAAATGTTTAATTTATCATGAGATTTCTCTTGCAAAGAAATCTCAGGGGGGCGGGGGGGGGGGGGACTGTTAAATATATATATATTTTAAAAGCCCAGTCCTAGGCCCACTGCAGCAAATAGTTTGATTTGTCCATATGAAATAGATTTTTATTAATAATTGTAGCCATTTTTTATTTTATCTCAAAAAAAATTTTCCGGGGCCGCTGCCCCCGAACCCCCGACTATCACACCAATTTTTTTTGCTACACCCCCCCCCCCCCACCCCCTCACATGAATCCTAGCTACCCCACTGGTTACAATGCTTCGGACCAATAGTCCAAAAGCATGAGTTGTATTGGTTTTTGGTTCCTAAACTCACTGTCTCCCTCAATATAGTTATTCTTTCGACTCCAGGGACTTAGCTTATCAAACCTGCCATGGAGGGTTCAGAGTCTTCAGACTTCAGAGCACCAAACCAAGTCCAGTTATCACTCGACTCCACCACGAGCAAATCTTGTAAAGCGTGTGTAGCCTAGAATTTCAAGGCTGCCGCCTTTGCCCGCCTCGACTTTGTGACAAGAGGAAGTATCAGGCACAATGTAATTGGACACTTTTTAGTGTGCTTATGCACCTGATCACCCTCCATCATTGCGTTGCATTGTACACATTTAGTGTGCTGCTACACATGATCACCCTCCATCATTGCATCATTGAGCAAGGATGAAGGGTGAACAAGTGCCTCTTTCTTGAGAATTGAACCTCTGTTTGTTGAAAATCTAGCTGGGGTTAGGCCGACTCCTACCAGAATAACAGCAGTCCCATGTAGGGTCAAGATTCGATCCTGATCCTTCAGCTTGACACTACTAGACCCCTCTTACCATATGGATGAAGAATTGAAGCTTTGGCGTCATTCAACTTGAACATCCAGCCACTTAGCCAGAATCAGATACAGGGCTTGCTTAAGTGCCTACCTATCTACCACTGTGGTGGTTATCCACGTTGTCGGCCTAGTCTTGTGTTAAACTGAAGGCCCAGGATCGAATCTCGCTGGTGCTTGGGGAGAGGGGGGGGGGGGGGGACTGTCATACACATAAGGCTGAGTGATCTTGCAGGGAGGCAGACACATTAAGTGACACAATTCTCGACAAAGATTTTATTTTGTCATAAAAAACAAGTGTAGTTATGTGACGCAAGCCAATCCATGAGGTATATATTTAGTCAGGCTCTTAAACGGGTTGCAGAGGTATATATTTAATACAATCAATTGTACTTACAATCTAGTTAGTTGAAGTCTATGTTTTGGCTCAATTTTATCATGTTTGATCTAGTGGGGGATCGACCCTTGGATCATGTTTTCTAATGGAAAACATGTTCTTTGAGTCGGAACAAACCCGTGCTTTTAATGGGTGTTGAATTTTGCGTAAACAGAAAAACCTATATACAGATCGGACTCGGCCGTTTCAAAAGTGGATTCCCACTAAAATGAGATGCAGATCACATTGATGATCAGTTTCAAAAAAACAACAAAGAAATAAAAAAAAATGAAGTTTACTAAAACGAATGTACAAACAAGCGATTGTAGCAAACTTTGTTCAGATATGCCCGGCGGGCTTTTATTTAAAATGTTAATATTTATATCATTTGGGAGCCGACGAGCAGCTTGAGACTCAGCTCGGTTCAGCTCCAACGATCTGTTCATATAGTTGGCAAGTCAAGCCCGAACACAAGGTGTTCATCTCGCGAGTTCTCGAATAGATAAATAATATGTTTTTTATGAATAATATATTTTGTGTAATATATAAAAGAAAGAACACATAAAATATATAAAAAGGAAAGATCAATGAAATATATATATATATATATAATATGAACTGTTAAGTGTAATTTATAAAAAATTATATGTATTTTTAAGTATAATATCTAAAAATATATATACTATGAATAAATAACGTGAAATGTGTTTACATGAACTCTTGTTCGGCTCGTCTCATTCGGAGATGAACCGAGCTCAAGCTTGGCTCGGCTAAACACGAACACGAGCTCAATCTACTAGTAAACGAGCGGAGCCCGAACATGCCCTGTTCGGTTCGTTCGGCTCGTTCACCAGCCCTACCCACGCTTGAATCCCAGCGATGTGGAGGGGATGGAGCTGTGGGGAGGGCAGGGATTCCGGCGATGGCAGCGAAGCAAATGGAGATGATCCAGAGGAAGTTGGAATCGTTGAACTATCCGAGGGCGTCTGCTACAGCCCAATCCCTCCTCTTCGCGGGCATGGAGAGATACGGCCTCCTCCAATGGTTCTTCTTTAGGTACCCTCCTCTCCCACTTCTTCGCGTCCGATCTCCAACACCATCCTCTAATTTCCTCCCTCCTTACCTCCTCCACCTTTGGTCACAAAGCCATTGATGGCCTTCTCTCTCTCTCTCTCTCTCTCTCGATTTCTTAAAAATGCCCCACCTTTTTTTTTATCTGTTTTCTTTATTTTTGTTCTCATTTTGGTTGTATTTATATGGATCCAAATTTATATTCCAAGTGTTGAATTTGTAATGGTGCACTATCCCAATGCTCTTTTTACTTATTATTATTGTTATTAATTTTGTTTTGGTTCGTCATAGAATACATGAATTTTAATATGCTCCAAGATTAGGAGGCACTGCATTTCGTGTTCTTCATCAATCGTGGATTTAGATAATGGTTGATTTTTCCGTACTGCTGGGCTATGAGCAGTCACTTGTGTGGTAAGGTGGTATTAGGGTTATTATTTTTTACTGTTTTACCTTTTGTAACGTCTTGTAAGTTTACATTATATCAGGACGTTTTCCATGTATATCAGGAAAGTCGATCCTCTCAATTGGAGATATCGACTTTCCATTTGTAACCAATCTGCTTGATTTAAGGAAATTGAAATCAAGCAGATTTATATATACTTTCACCCTGCCTTATTGAAAAGTAATACCGAAAATACAGGGAGATTTTTTTTCTCTCGTCATATTCTCTGCACTTCTATCAGGCTATCATCTTTAACATGGTATCAGAGCCTCTACTCTGATCTGCCCTTCTTGATCGTCCTTTTTATGAATCAGCCCTTCGTCCTGCTAGCTACAATCTGCATCCATAGTTTTCTGATTTCTACAGAACCTATTGTCATCAGACTAGTGCAAAAGGACGAGTTCTCTGGCCAGAGTTCAGATCTGAAACCTTGGCGTTGCAGCAAGATCCTTTTCAGGTCATTGCATTTGTGTTCTGCATAACCAGGTTTTCTGATCTGCAGCCCGTAGCCCAGCCTCTGTCCCTAAGTTGTCGCACAGCCTGCTATTTCCTGTTTTCTGATCAGCAGCATCTCATCGAACATACTAGGTCGTGCGACTCCTCGTCACCAATGGCTTCCACAGATAACAACAACAGTTTTGATATGTCTGGGAATGGGTTGACATTCAATGCTGAGTCGACGTCAAACCCATTCTTTATTTACCACTCCGACAACCCAGGAAATTCGTTGGTCTCCCAACAACTTACCGGTGATAACTATTTCATGTGGAGTAGAGCAATGGTTACGCCGTTGAGCGCCAATAACATGTTGGGCTTCATCGATGGGACCATCACTAAGCTTTATTTATCTTCAAAACAATGTTGCTATGTGGGAACGTTGCAACAACATGGTGCTGCCGTGGGTACTTAACTTGATGCACAAAGATCTTACATCGATGTCATCTATGCAGAGTTTGCTGCTGACGTCTGGGCGGAACTCTGAGAATGCTTTTCTCAATTACATGCTCCTAGGATCTACCAGATCCAACAAGATATTATCAACTTAAGACAAGCTCAATCCTTGATGGCAGCATATTTCACTAAGATGAAAGGCATGTGGTATGGGATGTCTACATACATTACCATCCCACTATGCACTTATGGAGGAGCCATGAAGATCATCCAGAAGCTCCAACAACGCGAGAGATTCATGCAATTCTTGATGGGACTCAATGATAGCTATAATGCCATCCGAAGCCAGTTACTCCTCATGAGTCCATTGCCAACTATCTCTAAGGCATACGCCCTCATAGTACAAGAAGAGACAACGAGATCTTCAAGTTACATCCACCCACGACTCAGTTGTTAGAGGTGGACAATTTGTAAACACTAACTTCTCAAAGGTGCCCTAGGGACGCACTCGACCCAAGTGCGATCATTGTGGGAGATTGGGTCATCTCAAAGCTTGTTGCTATCACCACGGTTTTCCTAATCGACCAAGGAACCCTCCCAAGGCTTGTTCCAACGGTCAAGCTAGCATGAATGCATGTGTTGGAAAAACCGAACCCAAGTTCTAATGTTCCTCAATTCACTCAAGAGCCATATGACAAAATCATAGCTATTGTCAATTTAGGTAACCAAACTCCATCACCCATGGCCAACCTCGCAGGTAACATTCTTAATTTTTCAGTTTGTTTATCTATATCTCAACATTGGATTATCAATTCGGGTGCAACTAACCACATTACCAATTCGATGTCTAACATTATGCCTCCCGTAGCTGTCTCCCAACCAGTTATTCCATCCTTGTAACACACATTGGAAGTGTTATGTTGTTCCCAAAAATGACCTTGAACAACGTTTTATGTGTTTTTCAATTCTGAATTAATCATCTTTCAGTTAGCAAATTAATTCATGATTTATAATGTGAGGTTATATTCAAAGATGATTATTTTTTATTTCAGGGCCCGCACTCCAAGAAGAATATTGGAGCGGGTAGTCTGCAGGGCAACCTCTACATTCTTGAGATCAATGGTACTCATGTTTTGAATGTTTCATCAACTTCTTCTCTTTGACATCATAGACTTGGACATTTGTCAAACTCTCGATTACAAGTTCTTATTAATTCTAATAAAGTGTATGAGCATATATCAAATAATGACCTGTGTTCTATTTTCATAAATCCAAACAAACTAGATTACCTTTTTCACATAGTTCCATCTCCACATTTAAATCATTGAAATTAATCCATTGTGACATATGGGGGGCATACCCAACTTTATCCATGTCAGGTGCCCAATATTTCTTGACCATAGTGGATGATTATAGTCGTTGCACATGGGTATACCTCATGAGCCACAAATTCGAAACTTTTAATGTTATTAAAAATTTTGTTGTGATGGTTGAAACCCAATTTCGTATTAATATTTTAAGTATCTGTTCTGATAATGGTACTTAATTTTTCTCTAACGATGTGATTACATATCTTAAAGGAAAGGGCATCAACCATCAACATAGTTGTGTGGCGAATCCGCAACAAAACGCGGTTGTTGAACCAAAATATAGAGATTTGTTAAATGTACAGCTTGTGCCCTTCGTTTTCAAGCTGATTTATTAATCAATTTTTTTGGGGAATGCATTTTCAGTGCAATATACCTCATAAATCATCTCCCATGAAAACCATTGATGGGTAAAACGCCATATGAGGTATTGCACAACAAAACACCTCCTTAAGATCATTTAAAGGTTTTTGGATGCCTCTGTTACGCCTATAACATCCATCATATCCACAAGTTTGATAATCGTGCTAGAGAGTGTGTGTTCGTGGGATATTCGTATGGTCAATTTGGGTATAAAGTGTATGATCTCGAGTTGCATAAAACTTTTGTTAGTAGAGATGTCAAATTTTATGTAAACATTTTCCCATTTCGAGATCACGGACTTCCTTACATAGGAGCACGTCACCAATGAAGATGATCATAACACCATTTTATTAATTTACAGGGGATGCTACACAACTCTATGTGAGCTCAGTCATGAGCAAGGGCACATAGCCCAAAAATGACTCTTGAGAGTCCACATTGATGATTTGGAAACGTGTAGCTACCCTAGCATGGTGTTCTTTGAGCCACAAGTGATCATGTGCATGTGGTGTTCTAGCAAAACAATTCCACGATCATTAATGATACACATGAGAGGCATATTTATGCAAATGACGTATTGCATGCATATGTGGCATACTTTGACATGTGTGCAGCATGTGTAAGAGTATAACTATGACAATCTACAAGCATACACTACTCTCATCACGCTTACACCTCTCGTCAAGCATACTAGGCGATACATGCACTCTTCAGGAAGCCATTCAAATGAATGCCATGATGTGCTAAGTGCATATGACGAGTGGAAATTTGTTTAACGTGGCATAGGAAAACTAATTTTGCATGTCATTTGGCAATGAATTTGGCATAATTTGAACGTGGGCATTGATATTGCGTGCCTCACTTAACGATAATATTTCGCATGCATTCATACACATACTATCATATTCGATAGAAAAAACGATGAGTGTGGTTGCTAACTAGCTCATTCGCCTTACAGATGCCAACCAAAATGTGCAACCAAAGTGGGTGGTCGCTAACAGGGATCAACGTTTAAGGCAAACATGCTGCCAAGGGAGTACTGCCACACATTTTTGTTGCGGCAAAAACATGCAACAATGCGACGGGAAAGATGCATGCATATGTGGCATACTTTAACATGTGTGCAGCATGTGTAAGAGTATAACTATGACAATCTACAAGCATACACTACCCTCATCGCGCTTACACCTCCCATCAAGCATACTAGGCGATACATGCACTCTTCAGGAAGCCATTCAAATGAGTGTCATGATGTGCTAACTGCATATGACGAGTGGGAATTTGTTTAACGTGGCATGAGAAAACTAATTTTGCATGTCATTTGGCAACAAATTTGGCGTAATTTGAATGTGTGCATTGATATTGCGTGCCTCACTTAACGATAATCTTTCACATGCATTCATACACATACTATCATATTCGATAGGGAAAATGATGAGTGCGGTTGCTAACTAGCTCATCCGCCTTACGGATGCCAACCAAAACGTGCAACCATACTTGGTGGTCGCTAATAGGGACCAACGTTTGCGGCAAACATGCTGCCAAGGAAGTACGACAACACATTTTTACTGCAGCAAAAACATGCGACGGTGCGACAGGAAAGGTGCTTAAAGTTTTCTCGCTGCCTTGGGCATGCAAACTAACCCGACCGATGTGTCGAGTCAGATCTGGAGTCCCGGGGAGTCACAGTCATCAACCGACCAGTTACGGAAAACCAGATTCCCATAAGTGGGAAACCGCAAGGCCCGCAAATCTGGTCCTGTTCGGACCAGCTTGCTGGCAAGAGAATTCAGTGCCCTAGGCACTGACTTGGCCTGCAGCAAGGTGCAGGCCCTACCATGGGGCAAACCTTAGCAGGTTCTGTTGCAGGGGATACTGCAGCAGGCTTTGTTGGGACAGACTGAGCTAGCTCAGTCCGTCAGCACCCAGCTGACAGGTCAGGGCCTGACACGGTCCAGACCCTGACACTATTGACCCTGTAACTGAGTGCAGGGTGCACTCGGTTGTAGGGGTAGGGCTCAGTCCTGGCTGGGGCGAACAAGACTGCACCCGATTGCAGGGGTGCGTGCAGTCTTGCCCAGCACAACGAGTTGGAAGTGGGGGTGTGCGGCTGGACTGTGCCAGCCTGCTTCACCTGAACCCAGACCAGCATTATGCGGTCTGGACCAACCCAGGGTGCTGCGACACCCTATCAGCAGAGGCATCCGGAAGAAGAGGGGGAGGGAAAGGAAAACGCTGGCGACTTGGACGACATAAAAATAAAGGACTAGTCTGGATCGAGTGCGGTCTAGACCGGGTCTTGTTTGCCGAAACCACTAGGGACCGACTGTAGCCTACTTGAACCCATTTGGATGTGGGTGAGGCTACAACGGTTTCCCTATACGAGTATGCCATGGGGTACGAGGAAGTGCAACGACAGAGGACACGAACCCCTAAGCCGTCCCAAACAACCACCTTGAACGTAGCTCGACCTGGATGGGTACAAGCCGATAGCCATTGACCAAGGCCGTACCCAACAAAGGGTGTTGCTGCCGGACCCTAACCCAGTTCGGGGCACTCATCAATACCCTAACCGAGTGTTGGGCAGCCTTGAGGTGCTGCCATGGTGGGGCAGACCTTGGGCTGCCGGCAACGAAAAAGAGGGGTGGGGTGAAGAGGCGCCAGAAGGGGCTCCCATGTGGGAAGTGTCGAGCACCCGAACCGACCCCCAACGAGAGAGAGAGAGGAGGTAGGACCAAACCATGGGAGAGGTTGGTCCTACGCTCGCCCACAACCATCCCTCTCCTTCTCATGGTTAGAAGAACCAAAACAAAAAATCAGTAGCATGGCACAAAATCGATGTTTGCAAGGTAGCTCAAAACGAAGAAAACGAAAAACAACAAATGAAAACATGAAGGGAAACATGCAATAAAAAAAAACTTGTAATGAAAACGGAAAATGAACCACAAGTAAAACACAAATGCAGTAGTCTCTCACTTTCGAAAATGGAAGAAGGTGAAATGGAAACTCACAAACATGAAGAATGTGTAATAGTTTCTCACCTTCGAAGTGTGAAATCGGAAGGAGAGGGTTCCTTGTTCGTGCAAAGGGTAGAGGGGAGTCTGGTTGGTACCCACCCCTACTCTAAGACGTTGAGGAGAGGGAGGGTGTGTCCACATTTTTTTGGGAGAGAGAGAGAAGAGAGAGAGAGAGTGCCTCCAAAAAAAATGAAACACTATTCACCTCTTCTCTCAAAAGTGACCCCCTTTAAAGGCTAGGGTTTCAAAACGTGTGGTGGGGATTCATTCTCCAAAATGAATGGTGGAGATGGTGCTCACACCCTTCTAGGGTGTGGCACTTCTGAAATTTTCTCAAGTGGCCTCTTGAAGAGCCAATCAAGTTATAACATTTGAATTAGTTTTGAAAAACTTTCAAAACTGCCACCGCCCAGCTTGGTGAACCTTTTTCCTTCATTTTGGGATTTATTACATGGCTGCTCCTGGCCTCCTTTCTGCGAGCCAAGGTGCGCCCACTTGTGGTCACCTTGTCGATGTGGGTTGCACCTTGAGTGCTCCCGATGTGCGGCACTAAGACCGATTCTACCGATGCTTCCCGCGAAGGCTTCTCTTAAGGTGATTTTTGAGATTTCTTCTTAATTAAGCGTCGAACTTGCGCCAAGGTTCTGATGAGCGTGGAAGGTTAGGAATTGCCTTCTGAGTCATATGTTTATAAGTCTCGACTAACTTGAACGATAATCGTCACTTTGTCACAAGTTTTCATCAAAATTTCTTTAAAATTTTTACGGGTCTTACATCCTACCCTCCTTAAAAGGGATTTGATCCGCGAAATCACATATATCAGGTTTTGAATAGGTCAGGATACTTTTCCTTCATACTTGCTTCAAGCTCTTATGTACATTCTTTAATGTCATGGTGTTGCCAACACACTTTGACCAACAAAATCGTCTTGGTGCGCAGGACTTGATCACGTTGATCAATGATCTCGACTGGTCGCTCAAGCACAGTCAAATCTTCTTGGACTTCTACGTCCTCATATCGGATAATGTGTGATGGATCTGGATTGTACTTAACATCAACACATGAAAAACATTATGAATCTGGGCGTATTGTTGAGGTAGCTCAACTCGATAAGCTGCTTCTCCGATTCTCTTGAGACTCTTGAACGGTCTGACGTATCTAAGACTCATAGTTCCCTTTTTTTCGAAATGAAAAATGGTTTTTGTCAGTGACACTTTCAAAAAAACCATATCATTAACATTGAAATGAAGCTCTCACTGTCTCTTATCGACGTAACTTTTCTGTCTATCTTGGGTTGACTTCAAACGCTCTTGAATCTTCTGCACTTGCTGAGTGTAGTGCTGAAGAACCATCGGTGATTCGCTGGATCTATCGCTGATATCATCCCAATATGACGGTGATCGGCAAGGTCGCCTGTACAATGCTTCGTACGGAGCCATCCCGATGCTGGCGTGATAACTGCTATTATAGGCAAACTCGACTAAACATAAGTGTGAATCCCACTCGCCTTGCCAGTCGAGCATACAAGTTCGTAACATGTCTTCCAAGGTCAGAATTGTCTATTTTGACTGACCGTCTGTCTGAGGGTGAAAAGTTATGCTGAACTTCAGCCTCGTTCCCAAAGCAGACTGCAATTGACCCCATAGCCGCGATGTGAACCTGGGATCATGATTCAAAATAATCGACATCGGTACACCATGTAATCGTACGATCTCTCAGATATATAAATCGGTTAAGCTTTCAAGCGACTGACTGATCTGGATAGGCAAGAAATGAGTAGACTTGGTGAGTCTGTCTACAATCACCCATATTGCATCGTGCTTTCGTCTGGTTCGTGGTAACCCTACCATGAAATCCATAGTGATGTCCTCCCACTTCCACTGAGGAATCTCGATTCGTTGCATGACACCACCAGGACATTGGTGCTCAATCTTGATCTGATGACAAGTCAAACACCGCGATACATAAGTGTTGACTTCCCACTTCATGCTGTTCCACCAATATCTACGCTGGAGGTCCTTGAACATCTTTGTACCGTCAGGATGAACCGTGTACTTGGAGTCATGAGCCTCATCAAGAATTTTCTTTTTCAACTAAGGGTCATTAGGCACCCAAAGTCGATCCTTTATATGAATGACACCGTCGTCCGTAACTTGGAAAGATGTACTATCTTCCCACGCTCTAGCCAAGAATATTGTGTACCGAGCATCTTGCTTTTATGCTGTGATAATTTTGGGCACAACTTCTGATCGAATGGTCAGACCAGACAACTGGATGGTCCCACCATCGATAGAAAATGACTTCCAAGCCACCAAATCTTCAAGCAATTTTTGACTTTGCACAAAGTTGGCTACAATACCACTGGATTTGTGACTAAGTGCATCCGCCACAACGTTTGCCTTACTAGGGTGGTAAGACAACGTGAAGTCATAGTCCTTGATAAACTCGATCCAACGCCTTTGTCTCATATTCAATTCCTTCAGCGAGAATAAATATTTGAGACTCTTATGGTCTGAAAACACTTCAAAAGTGTCTCCATACAAATAATGTTTCCAAGATTTCAATGCAAACACTACCGCTGCTAGCTCCAAGTCATGAGTTGGGTAGTTAGGCCTGACTTAGTTATAATCATATCTAATGGTTCACAAATCCCAGCCTCTTCACCCTCTACGGGTTCCCCTACACAAGACACCACTGATATACCCAAGACCATTTCTTAAAATCATGCACATGAACCGATTCCTATCCAAAAATCTGACAGAGTTCGTCACCCACCATCATATCTCAAAGATTTTAGATGTTACTCAGCAGCTCCCGTCCTTCAATTAGACAATTCGAGCAACGCAACTCCAAGCACTAGTCATCCTCTCATCTATTCCTCTCTTACAACATGTTTTCTCACAATCACTGAGTTTTCTTAATAGTCATCACTCAAAGTTTAGAATCTAAAACCTTTTTTCAAGCCATGTAACACAAACATTGGCGCGATGCTATGGCCACTGAAATCAAAGCGCTTGAAGAGAATAACACTTGGTCGGTGATTGATTTATCTGAAGGGAAACAACCAGTGGAATGCAATTGGGTCTATAAAATCAAATATAGATCTGATGGCTCTGTCAAACGGTATAAGCCGCAACTGGTCGCAAAGGGATACATACCATGTCACATGGGTGCGGGTGCGGGTGCGGGGATTCGGCACTTAAAAAAAAACAGGTGCGGGGGTGTGGCAGGGGCAAAAATGTAAATATATATATATATATATATATATCATGTATATTGTATATGTATGAATGTACGGTAGCTGTTAAGGTTCATGACATTTATGCCCAACTTACTTTTTACCATTTTTTTATCTTATATGGTTGTCCCCAAAGATGAAAGTGATGAGTTGTGGAGCCTGATTCATTGTTTTTTCCCTTGCAGGAAGGGGGGTCCGGGGGCTCCCCCCGGCGCGGGTCTCGTTGCGCGGTCAGGGGGCGGGGGTCCAGGGGGGGCCGCCCCTGGAGGGGGGTTACAACGCCCCCCCAAAGATTTTTTTTTTAAATTCTGCAGCCCATTTCATAGGGCAAAAAAAATTTAAAAAAAAAATCCAAAAAAAGGATAAAAATGACCCTGGGTGCGGTCAACGCACCCAGGGTCGGGTTGACCGCACCCGGTGCCGCACCCGCACCCGCACCCGCGTCGAGTCACATCGACCCGGGTGCGGCACCCTGCTAGCCGAATCCCTGTGACATAGGATACACACATATCGAGGGACTTGATTACAATGAGACATATGCCCCAGTAGCTAAACTTGTTACAGTCAGATGCTTCCTCGCTATTGCTGCCATTCACAATTGGCATTTATATCAAGTTGATGCCAACAATGTGTTTCTCTACGGTGATTTAAATGAAGAGGTATACATGAAATTGCCTCCCAGGTTTTCTAGTAAGGAGGCACATCGAGTTTGTTGCTTCAAGAAATCCTTTTATGGTCTTAAACAATCTTCGAGAAATTGGTTTGCCAAACTATCTTCATACTTGAAACAAATCGGGCTTGTCCAATCCAAAGCGGACTACTCGTTGTTTTCTCAAACCAGAAAGCAAAACCAGTTATTCTTGTTAGTATGCATTGATGACATCATCATAGCCGACAATGGTCACACCGAAGTTGAAGAACTCAAACGGATCTTCAACAATCGGTTTTGTCTCAAAGATCTTGGTCCCCTTAAGTACTTTCTTGGCATTGAAGTGGCCCAATCCAAGAAAGATATGTTTTTATCTCAACGAAAATATGCTTTAGACATATTAGAGGATATGGGATATTTGGGAGCTAGACCATGCAATTCTCCCATGGAGCAACACCTCAAACTTGACAATGAGGGTGGTGATGCCCTCGACGATCCAAGCAAGTATCGCCACTTAATCGGACGTCTTGTCTGTCTCACCATTACGCGGCCAGATATCTTATTTGCAATTCACATTTTGAGTCGCGCACTCCCCACTTGGACGCAGCTTATCGGATCTTACGGTATGTTAAAGCTACTCCTGGACATGGTCTACTCATGAATGCAACCAGCTCCGTAGACGTTATTGAGTATTGTGATTCAGATTGGGCCTCATGTCCAATGATTCGCAGATCCACACCTGGCTATTGTACCATGATTAGGTCTAATCCAATTTCTTGGAAATCAAAGAAACAATCCAGTCTCTCGTTCTTCTGCAGAGGCCGTGGCTTTGGCAAGCTGTGAACTTACATGGGTGAAATACTTATTGATAGATCTTGGAATCCGCAATCCTCAACATATGATTCTATATTGTGACAATAGGGCGGCTCTTCACATCGCTACCAACCCTGTCTATCATGAACGTATGAAACACATCGAGTTAGACTGCCATCTTATCTAGAAAGTACGAAACACATCGAGTTAGACTGCCATCTTATCTAGAAAAAGATCCAAAGTGGCCTGATCCGGACCCACTTCGTTTCCACCGGTTCTCAAGTTGCAGAAATATTTACCAAGGCACTGGGTAGTGATCAACTTTCCATCTTAAAATCCAAGTTGGGCATGCTTGACCCGCACACTCCAACTTAAGAGGGTGTATTAGCGTTATTATTTTTTTACTGTTTTACCTTTTGTAACGTCATGTAAGTTCACATGTATATCAGGACGTTTTCCATGTATATCAGGAAAGTTGATCCTCTCAATTGGAGATATCGACTTTCCATTTGTAACCAATCTGCTTGATTTAAGGAAATTCAAATCAAGCAGATTTATATATACCTGTACCTGTACCCTGCCTTATTGAAAAGTAATACTGAAAATACAGAGATTTTTTCTCTCATCATCGTCTCTGCACTTCTGTGAGGCCATCATCTTTAACAGGTGGCATTGAGAGATTTCTATGATCTTTAGAACCTGATATACACTCTGATACATGGGGAGCCTTTTGCACCACAAGCTGTTCAAATTCTATGATGTCTTTGACAAAGTGCTGTAAACTGATATTATCAATGCGTCCATGCAGGTTATAGATTTAAATGTAGACTAGGAGGCAGACAATTATAGTACCATTTTTATGGTTGTCCTGTTCAAAGTTTTTGTTGTGGGTGGGAATCAATTAGGCACCCTGGATTGGCTTGGACAAGATGTTGCAGCATTAAGAATCTTCATAACACTAGCATTTGATAGGGAAGATTTTTTATATGTATTTGTTTCTCACTTGTAATATTTCATCATAATGATGCAGATATCTCTTAAACTGTATTTCTCCTCCTCTGCATGAGTCCCATGTCCTGGTTCGATGGAGATGCTCATTGAGATAATGTCGCTATTCAATAGTTTGTCATAGTGCAAGTGGGTGGTTTTAAAACATGATATGCTTTTATGGGAGAGGCTTACATTCAATCCCTTACCATTAGTAGAGGCGAGCTTATCTCCCACTAACCATGAGGGTCCCACTATGAGCACATGTCCACTCTGACCCTATATTTCATGACCAACATCTTTCACTTGGTCATTCTGGCTGAATCATTGTGCAATGCCTTCATCCCACTATATTGGGGTTTTCAATTGCATCTCTCTTTAATTATGAGGTTTTAGATATATTCAGGTTTGTCCATCACAAATAGACTATCATTATAGTATTATATTGATTTGAACATATCTTAAACCCATGTATGAGACATGTTTAGAAAACAATTATTTAAATATATTTTTATTAAGTGATTCACGATTTTATCAATAGTAGGCAAATGACTAGCAATAACTTTGTTCATTTCAATCATTTCATGGACATAATGCTTTTGGAGTTGTTATCTACTCATTTCTTCATCAGGATAGTAGTAGCATGATTATCAGAATATGTTTGCACTTACATGTTGGCTACATCCAGTTACTATTATTAAATTATATGTAATAAACTAGAAATCTTTGTTAGTTTATTTTTAGTTTAGTTAGCATAGGTTAGTTTAGTTAGAATAGGATCTTTTTTTGTCTTTATTTTTTACTTTATAATCCTTTAGACTAGTCAATGTTTGACTTAGTCAAAAAGGTAAAGAGACGTTGGGCTTCCAACGGCTCTATTTAGAGCCGTTGGAAGCCCAACAACTCCCTCCTTCTAGTCATCCTCATTGTGTATAAATATGGGGCTTTGCCCCCTCATAATGTAAGCTTTTCTTTGGTGTGATTTTTAATCAATAAAATATATTTTTTCTTCTTATTGTTGCATACCCTTCTTTGGGTATTTTGTATGAACCTTTGTGGTTCTTGTGAGTGATCTTTCTCATCCCTTTGGTTGGTGCTATTTAAAGTTTCAAACTTTCGATTGGTGGTGATTCAAGAACTCATATTCTTACAACTATCCAAATGACAAAAAGCAGTTGCAATGCTATAAGCAATATGTTTTGCTTTGTGTGCATGCTCAACTACATAACATTGTTTCTTGCATGATCACCTCTTCCAAAGAAGACATTATATTTAAATGTGGATTTTCTATCATCTTTGCTTTCGTAAAGTCAACATTAGATTATCTTTTTATTTCTAGTTTATTTGACTGAATGCTTGGATATTCTTTTAGTTCCTTTCAAATTGAATATTCTTTTAGTACTTACCCATGCAAACCAATTAAGATACTTTTTGTCGACTAACAAGAGCTACAACAAAGCTAATATCTAGTCTTGTACATAACATGGCATATATCAAGCTCTCAATAGCTTGAACATAAGAGACATTCACTATTTCTTGTCATTCACTTGAACAATCATTCTTACTTAATTTGACCCTTTATTCACAAGAGTTTTCACTAATTTGTGATTGCTTATTATAAAATTTCTATGGTCAATGTATCTTTCTTGATTTACACATAAAAGTCTAGATTTTGTATCTTGCGTAATCTTTATTCCAAGAATATAAGTTGTTTCCCATATTTCTTTCATTTCAAACTGTGAATTTTATCATCACTTGGTTTTAATAGTCGTGTAATTGTCATTTCTAGTCAAAAGGATAGTATTTATGTATAAAAAATAAATAACATACTTGCTTTTGTTTTTCCATACATAACTAAAGGACGCGGATTTGCGATCCTTGTCATTTACTTTCTGTCAGTCTTTACTTTGCCGTCGCGCATTGCGCAAAGGTTTTGCGTTGCACTCCTTTTTACAGCCTTTACTTTGCTGTCCCGCATCGTGCAAAGGTTTTGCGTTGTACTCCTGCTTACAGTCCTTTACTTTGCCGTCGCGCTTTGCGCCTAGGCTTTTGCTTTTGCATATGTGTTACTTTCTTGCTATTGCAGATGACGCTCAGGTTTTCGCTCATTGCATACGCATTTGAGTCATCATCGTGGAGGATGCAAGAGACATCTACCACACTCCCTCTTGCGACAAGAGTTCAGTCGGGAGCGAGCGATACATCCTTGTCTAAGGAGAGGGATACCTCGCAAGGATCCTGACTCTTCGTGTACACAGTCCTGCAGAGTCGACTTGAGATTTTAGGGAGCTGCGCAAAAGCATCAAAGACTGCCCAAATCAAAGCATTTGGAAGGATGTGATTTGCTGGTTCTGTTGAGAAACCCGTATCCCGTTTATCGAGGCCGGTATCGAGTCATGCAAGGCATGTAGATGCCTCGATAGCGGATGAGATTCGAGATAATCACATGCCAAATATTGGCACAAGCTGGTGGCTGTTTCAAAAGATAAAGAATGTCAAAGTATAGTTTGAGAAACATGACATCTTTGTGGAACACTTCTGAGGAGGCTCTTATTGAAGAGCTATACCCCTTTCATCCTAGAGTACTTGTATTCGTGCACTACACGCTAGTACTGCGATGATCGGATGAGATGGTCGTGCGACGTCGAACAGTGCTAAATGCACAATGTTGTAATCACATAAAATGGCCTCACATTCGCCTTCACAGGCAAGATGCTTGAGTGGTTTAAAGACCACAACATAGAATGAGTCGTTAGTTAAGCAACCCCTAACGCACCCATTCGCTTCTTGTTGTCTGTCAAGAGAGAGGACAAAGCGGTACAAAACTCCAATGGACAGGTTGTTAACAACCACCCCACGGGCAATGATCCGGCCTCCCCATTCATTGGAGTTAGGGGAAATGGGCTACAATTGTTAGCACAACACTTCTGCAGAAGTTGGATGCATCCGTGGCACTACTTATCAGCCTTTGAGGAATCCTCTCTCGGCTAAAGCCGTCCCTTTAGGAGCGAACTCAACTAGCTATTCGGGTTATTGAAAATACATAGAATAACAGACGTCCGAACTAGTCTCAGTTGTTTCTACGCTTTGCCTGGGCGTACCCGCATGCCAGTAATATCGAAACATAAAGTCTGTTCACACTGGTCGATTACTTGCTTGCTCGGTAGTTCAGTATGCTACTCGTTGAGCTGTACCTGCCTTTCGAAGCGTTATTCTAGTTTGTTAAACTGCTTACGCAGTTCTTTGCTAAGTAACATCTAGCTTCTTATACTAGTTAAATGCTTATAATAATAACAGTATGCCAGTTGCTACATATTAGCATGTGACTTGCTTTACCACTTGGTCAAAATGTTTGGTGCTTATTATAATGTAGCACGTTGGCTTGCATCTCTTATGATTGATGTGATTACATACAACTTGTAATCTACGAACTGGTGACAACTAGGATTGATGTGGCCGCTTGTCTTATAAGTTGCTTATATATTGTGATATAATTGTTGTCGTATGATTGCTTATCATATATAGCTTATGAATGGCTTGATTTGCAATGGTTTATGCCTTACGATTAATTTAATTACTTGCTGATGGACTGGGCCATTTGATGGTAATTGTATGTTTTACGAGCATTGTTATGAGTGCTTATCTTATTCAGTTGTTTTGTTTGGCTGTCAGATAGAGTTAGTTACTTTTCGCGTATAGAATCAACTGGATTGCCATATCTGCGTGTTCTCATGTATCGTTTACGCATGCTTTGAGGTCCTATTTGAGGATCATAATGTTTCTTGTGGGAATAATACGATGCGTAGGATTATATGCTTCTGTGTGATGTGATTGTTATGCCATGTGATAAGAAATGTTGGAAGTATGCGATAATAGGTTCATGGTTCATGGTTCATGGAACCTTATTAGAGGAATGGGTGATCGTGTGTTTTGTTTTACTATGTGAAGTGATACGATGGCTGATATACATGCTTGTGCCCATATTGGTGGCTACTGACCCCATGAGCGGTCAATTGTTCAGAGCAGTCGATTGTATTGATGTATGTATCACTGAGTAAGGTGTCTGTTCAAGACCTGATCTTCAAAGGATTATCTGCGAGGGCGTGTATGATCAAGACCAGGTAACCGGTTAGAGTAGTAGATTCTCTGTGAGGATGTACACTGTCCACGAATGGGTAGCCGCAAAGACGGTGAACTCCTGTGAGAAAGTGTATGGTCCAAGACCAGGTATACCATGTAGGGCGGAATTCCTTGTGATGTTATACATTTTCTAGACCAGGTGATCCGGCGTTGATATTGTTGATTGTAATTGTAGCTATCGACCCTAAGAGCGGCCATTTGTGTTGATGCGTGTATTACAATGATTTTCATTGTATATGACATTTGTTGGAGACCGACTTCCCAAAGGTTTCGCTGTGAGGGTATGTATGATCAAGACCAGGTGACCCGGCTAGAGTGGTAGATTCTCTGTGAGGATGTACATTGTCCATGAACGGGTAGCCGCAAAGACGGTGAACTCCTGTGAGGAAGTATATGGTGTAAGACCAGGTATACCATTTAGGGCGTAATTCCTCATGAGGTTGTACATTTTCCAGATCGGGTAATCCGGCTATAGCGGTAGAATCTCTGTGAGGATGTACACTGTCCACGAACGGGTAGCCGCAAAGACGGTGAACTCCTGTGAGGAAGTGTATGGTCCAAGACCAGGTATACCCTCTAGGGCGGTAATTCCTTGTCAGGTCGTATATCTTCTGGACCGAGCGATCCGACGTGGATCTTGTGTTTTGCTTACCATAAAAAGTTATGGTGAACTGTGATGATCTTCTGAGATTGATTGGGATAACAACTTATGAATCTATAGTTTTGACTTTCTGCTTTAGCATGATTACATGTTGATCCCTGATGTGAGAATCATATCTTTAACGATTTTAGATCATGATCATGTTTTGGACCTTTTACGGAAGGGTGGGCTTTTCTAAAAAAGTATGACACCTTAATGAGTCATAACCGGTGATAGTTGGCCTCGTAAGGCCTTGAGAGATGAGAATAGTTTAAGGTTGTTCAGGACAAAGCGTTTGGTAGAAGTAGTGAGAGCGATAAACGATGACCTGGATTAGACGCAGAGACCCCGTTCAATGAACGAGAACATGCTTGTTGTGTGGTAGTTTATAGCTTACGATCAAATGAATCGTCTTGCTACGTTTTGCCATTTCACTGCTTACTTACTCGCTTGCACTACTTATGCGCTTGCACTACTTACGCGCTTGCTTTACTTACGCGCTTGCTCTACTTACCCGTTCGCACTGCTTACTCGCTTGCTCTACTTACCCGTTTTGCACTGCTTACTTGCTTAAATTGCTTACGTTATGCACTGCTTACCTGTTTAACTGCATATCTGTTTTAAACTGCGTAACCTACTGAATTAAAGGTACTTAATTCATTTTTCTGTAGTCTCTCTTGTGCACCTACTAGTTTTTTGCGAAACTAACCCATTCTATGGGTACAAGTGATGATTAGGTACACCACGGGCGATGGCACGATTGCAAGATGACTTCAAGACTTCTTCTTCCTACTCTTAGCTCGCGTCCTGGACATTTTTGGGTTTGTCATGGATTTTTCTTTGGATATCCGAATTTTGTACTTTTTGGTTCTTTTAGCTAACGTGCCCAAAGTTGTCAGCTTCCCTTTCTGAATTTAATAAAAGAATAGTCTTCCGCTGATTTCATAAACAAACTCTAAAGGAAAGAGATTTTTTTCTTGTCTTTTGCCTATTTTCTAAAAGGTTCGCAAGTTTGAAACTTTGGGGCGTTACACGGTCAACCCAAGTCGAGTTTCCCAACCAGGAGAGCGAGCCCCCTTGAGAAAGAAGACTCAAAGTCCACCCCTAGAGTCGACCCTAACAAGCCAGATCAGTCCGGACCCGCGTACCACACCAGATCCAAAGGTAAGCCCAGTGAGTCTACCATTTGTTGTTTTAGGTGTCAAGAGTTAGGTCATATTGCGTCCAAGTGTCCCATCATGAGTAAGAACACCCATCTAGCAAAGGGCATTGTTGAGTCTGCGTCCGATAGTGAGAGCGAGGGTGAGTCGCCTGTTGAGGAAGATGACGAGATGAAAGTCGTAGAGTTTGATGGCAGCATCGACAATTTGTTAACCATTTGTCATGTTTTGACTACATTCCGAGAGTCGGCACCGACAAAATGGTTGCAGAATAATATTTTTAGAACCCGGTGCAACTATGAGGGGGCGCGCGTGTGATGTTATCATTGATATCGGGGCATGCGAGAATATGGTGTCCGAGAGTGCCGTATCCACCTTGAACCTAAAAATGGAAAAATTGTCTCAACCTTATAAAATGACATGATCCAAGAAAGGGAACGAGATACCCATTGTAATGAAATAAGCGGAAGAAACCAAGAATGCTAAAGCATTCACTATGTCCCACACGGACAAGTGCAACAAGCACAAGAGAGAAAATCCACTAAGGGATATACAAAGGGCCTTATAAAAAGGCTACACACATGAAAAATAATATCACTATTATTGAAGAGGAGCTCTCAAGAGCAATACACCATACATGGGGGGTTCCCCCTATTTATAAGAAAAGGAGACCAAAGGGGCTCCCAATAGAGTCGTTGGGAGCCCCCAACGGTCACATATGTGACCGTTGGGGGCCCCAACGACTCCATTGTGGGGCCCCTTTTCGGTATCCAAAAAATACAAAAATAAAAATAAAAATAAAAATAAAAAATGGTGAAATAAAAGAAACAAAATAAGTACCCCTATGGGGTACTTTGTGAAATGACCATAATACCCCTATCAGGTATTATGGTATTATTACATATGTTTTAACACCCCCCTCAAACTTTATGGGGGAATGACCGAAAGTTTGCCAAGGAGGAACAAGAAGCGAGGAGCAGGCAGGGCTTTGGTGAAGAAATCGGCAAGTTGATATTCTGAAGTGACATATGGCAGTGTTACTGTCCCACGAAGATATTCATCACGTACATAATGACAGTCCATTTCAATATGTTTCGTCCTCTCATGGAAAGTGTGGTTGCTGGCAATGTAGATGGCACTTTTGTTATCGCAACAAAGCTTCGAAGCCCCGGTAATTTCGACTCCCATATCTTGAAGAAGACTTCGAAGCCACACCAGCTCCATTGTAGTAGTTGCCATAGCCCTGTATTCTGCTTCAATAGAAGACAATGAGACTTTCTGCTGTTTCTTGCACCTCCAAGCAATTAGCGAATCTTCTAGGAACACACAAAAGCCAGTAGTTGAGATTCGATCATTTGGGTTTCATCCCCAGTCAGCATCAGTATAAGCTAGTAAATCTAAGGAAGAGAGTGAGGATAGGAATAGCCCTTTAGTCAAAGTATTTTTAATATATCGAATGATCCGGAGCACAGCACTCATATGCACAGATGTAGGAGCATGCTGAAATTGGCTTGCAGAGTGCATAGCATGAGCAATATCGGGCCTGGTGATAGTCAGATAGGTGAGGGAGCCTATGAGTTGCCTGTAGGGTGTAGGATCATCCAGTAGAACTCCATCCTCCAGTCGTAGTTTAGCATTGATAACCTTGGGAGTTTCCACCTTTTTATCATCTGAAATCCCAGATTTGGAACATATGTCTGCAGCAAGCTTCATCTGTGACAATATATACCCTCGAGGAGAGTATGCAACTTCTATACCAAAAAAGTACCTGAGAAAACCCAGATCAGACATATCAAAATTATGTTTTAACATATTTTTAACTTTAAGAATACTGCTTTCATCATTGCCAGTGATGATCATATCATCAACATAAAGCAGAAGGATGATGATACTATTACCTGCATGTTTAACAAAAAGAGCAGTGTCAGTATAACAGGAGCGAAATCCCAATTGTAACATGATAGTACTAAATCTATCATACCAAGCCTTAGGGGCTTGTTTAAGACCATATAAGGCTTTTAATAACCGAAGGGTTTGACCTTGGTTAACACAGATTCCCGGCGGAGGGTCCATATATACTTCTTCATTCAACTGACCATTAAGAAAGGCATTTTTAACATCTAATTGGAATATAGGCCATTTCTTAGATGATGCTACCGCAATTAAAGTTCTAACGCTTGTCATGCGAGCCACGGGAGCAAAAGTTTCCTCATAATCGATGCCATATTCTTGTGAGTATCCCTTAGCAACTAATCTAGCTTTATAACGCTCTAGGGAACCATCACTTTTTGTTTTGACTTTGTAGACCCATCGACATCCTATAGCTTTCTTATTTGGAGGAAGGTGAACTATTTCCCAAGTTTTAGCTTTATTTAAAGCATCTAGTTCAACTTTCATTGCTTCAACCCAATGAGGTATACTTTTTGCTTGATTATAATGGGAGGGTTCATAGTAAGAATGCAAGGCTATTAGACAAGCTCTATATTTAGGTGAAAGAGTTTCATATGAGACAAACCTATTAGGTGGAATTGATTCTCTAGAAGAACGCCTAAGGGAGGTTTCTTCTAGGGGTTCATTAAGCCGCAAGAATTTTTCTAAAGCACTAATAGGTTGGGCTTCCTCACGCCGAGTGTATACTTGGAGATTGTCACCATTAGTTGGTGATACATCATTATCATGAGAATCATGAGTATTTTCTAAAATTTTCGGATGACTCAAAGAGTCATCATTTGAATCTTCTAAAAGATCATTGATAAACATATAATCAATTTCATTTGATTTTTCCAATATGTCAAATCCATTTTCATCTTCTAAAAAGGTTACATCTTTGGAGACAAATAACTTATTGTTTTTATGATCAAAGCATCTATAGCCTTTTTTATTTTCACCATATCCTAAAAATACACATTCTATTGCTTTAGGTGACAATTTATCTCTTTTATGTAAAAGAACAAAGCATTTACACCCAAAAATCCGAAGACGATTGTAGTCGGGTGTCATATTAAAAAGTTTTTCATAAGGAGAGATATTCAATTTTGAAGATGGCATCCTATTGATTAAATAGGTGGAGGTTAACACGGCTTCGGCCCAAAAAATTTTAGGAATATTTTTAGAAATGAGTAAGGATCTAGTGGTTTCCAAAATATGCCTATGTTTTCTTTCCGCTAGACCGTTTTGTTGAGGAGTTCTTGGGCAAGATTTTTGATGACAAATGCCATGTTGTTTTAGATATGATTGAAAATCATTTGATAAGTACTCTCCACCCGAATCGGATCTAAGAATGGATATTTGACTTTGAAATTGATTTTGAATTTTTGCATGGAATTCTTTAAAGAAGTTAAAAACTTCCGATTTAAAGTTAACAAAATAAATCCATACATATCTAGTATAATCATCAATAAAAGTAACATAATATGAATAACCACCTTTAGATAGAACCGGAGATGGCCCCCAAACATCGGAATGCACCAATTCAAAAGGTCTTGTTGTCACAAAGGATCTAATAGGAAAAGGAGTAGACTTCATTTTGCCAAAAATGCAATCTTTGCAATTGATATCTTTTTCTTTACAAAACTTGTGTCCAAAAGGAAAAAAATACATTTTAGAGTAACTTGGATGTCCAAGCCTTTTATGCCAAGTTTCAATATTTTTGTCTTGGACATAAGTACAAAATGAGGTATTTGGAAGCATTAAATTATCCATAAAATAAAGGTCTCCCTTCCTATGGCCTTGCCCAATCCGCTTCCCGGACCGGAGATCCTACACAAAGCACCCTTGGGATGAGAAAGATATTTCACATCCATGGTCGGCTATTTGAGAAACGGAAAAGAGGTTAAGATTTAATTTTGGAACTATTCTAACTTTTGGAACAAGGAAATTTTGAACATTTTTAGAATCAAGAGTTCCAACACCATTTATTTTGAGAAAAGTTTCATCGGCCGTAGAGACAAGACATTTTTGAATTGGTGTGCACATTGGTTAATGCATTTTCATGAGGGGTCATGTGAAAAGAAGCTCCGGAATCTAAAATCCAAGAGTACGTACCGGGAGGTGATGATGAGGCAATGGCGGCACCGGAGGTGGAAGAAGTGACCTTTAAAATTTGTTGAAGAGCCAAGGAGATTTGTCCAAGAGTATCTTTGAGATCCCCGTTCTTACCGTCATCTTCTTTGGTGGTGGATTCTTCAACGGAAGCCACCTTTGGCTTGAATGCTCCATTTAGCTTTGGGCAAACGGGTTTAATATGTCCCGGCTCATAACAATGGTGACATATAATCATTTTTCTTCCACCACTCCCTTGCTTACCAAAATGAGGTGGTTTGTATGTTTTAACATGATTGCCGGGTTTAGATACGGCAAGAACTTCCTCTATGCTTTTACCCATGCTATGCCCAGTCTCTTCTTGAGTAATCTCGGCAATAGCTTCTTCTAAGGGAGGAAACGTGGATCTATGGAGAAGTGAGGATCTCACTTGTTCAAATTCGGGACGAAGCCCAAATAAAAATTGAAACAATCTATCTTGTTCCATTTGTTTTTGTCTTAGAACCACATCCTCCATAGATACCCATTTAGGCTCTAAAAGAGCCAATTCATCCCACAAAGGATTTAAAGCACTATAGTAATCTTGTATGCTCATGTCTCCTTGTTTTGTGGTTCTTACTTTTTCTTGCAAGAAATAAGCTCTTGCAAGATCCTTTTGGGTAAACATACCCTTCATAAAAAACCAAGCTTCATTTGCCTGGCGGAATTTTGCAATATTTGCACATACTTTAAGTTCGACATTATTCATAAACCATGCTAGGATTTTTGCATGGTTGCTCTCCCAATCTTCCATTTGATGATTATAATCTTCAATGGCCTTGAGACGAGCATCGCCTTCAAGTGCTTTCTCTTGATCTCCTTCCATCTTTGTGAGCTTAAGTTGGGGTTCCGGAACGGTTCCCATTACATAACCCCAAAGCTTCTTGCCTTTGAGATTATTCTCCATTGCGGATGCCCACATCATGTAATTTTTTCCATTGAGTTTGAATGATAGATCGATCTTGACTTCCATAGCTACACAATGAAGATGTGAGAAAGAAAAGAAGTAGAGAGAGACAAGATTTTACCTTTAGTAGATCTTATGGCTGTGATACGATGTAATGAAATAAGCGGAAGAAACCAAGAATGCTAAAGCATTCACTATGTCCCACACATACAAGTGCAACAAGCACAAGAGAGAAAATCCACTAAGGGATATACAAAGGGCCTTATAAAAAGGCTACACACATGAAAAATAATATCACTATTATTGAAGAGGAGCTCTCAAGAGCAATACACCATACATGGGGGGTTCCCCCTATTTATAAGAAAAGGAGACCAAAGGGGCTCCCAATAGAGTCGTTGGGAGCCCCCAACGGTCACATATGTGACCGTTGGGGGCCCCAACGACTCCATTGTGGGGCCTCTTTTCGGTATCCAAAAAATACAAAAATAAAAATAAAAATAAAAATAAAAAATGGTGAAATAAAAGAAACAAAATAAGTACCCCTATGGGGTACTTTGTGAAATGACCATAATACCCCTATCGGGTATTATGGTATTATTATATATGTTTTAACACCCATTACCCTGCGTTGTCTAGTTCAGTTCTCCATAGGAGAGCATTACCACGATAAAGTGTGGTGTGATGTGGCTCTTATGAGCACGTGTCACATCCTTTTGGGACGTCCCTGGCAGTTTGACCGTAAGACCATCCATGATGGCCGTAGGAACACGTACACATTTGTCTTTAAGGCTCATAAGATAGTTCTCCTTCCCACCAAGGAGACCGGGTTTCCCCGGCTAGTGGGCCTTGACCGATCTTACCTCCTTGGGCTGCCCGAAAATTGGCATCTTTCTCCTACATTTAATGTGTCTGATCTAAATGCTTACTGTGGAGACAACAAGTCATCATAGCCGACTTCTTTCCAACCAGGGAAGAATGATGCAGGGCAGGATGGACCCAGACCCATACAGCAGGACCCAGGCTTTGGACCGGATTTGCAGCAGGGGAATGATGATCGGATCCAGGTGGTGGATCCGATCCAGATCACGGTACCGAGGCGTAAGTGACACCCCTGCGCACACACCTACTCCAGACGAGCACGAGGAACGCAGGCCCGGACAACCCAGATCCAACAGCAAACGGAGATTGACTCGGGTCCGGGATCGGACCCGAGACCCGGATCCAGATGAGGCCTCTAAAAGCCCCTCTAGGGTTGCGTGCGGAAGATAGAGTAAATTGAAGACTGCAGCAGTTTTTTTCCTTTTCCTGTTTTCCTTTATTCCCTTCCTGTCAGTCGTTTCATTAGTTTTCCCTTGTTAGGTTATTTGTTAATCGATTGTTTCATTTTTTTTTATTAAATCGATTCCATTGTTAGATTGATTCTTATTGAAATAAAACAAGAAGAGAGAAGTTACGCCACCGAGTTCGGTGGCCTTTCTCTGGTTCCATTCCCTGCCCACTGCACAGCATTGGATCGTGCCCCGCTACTTGATATCCCAAACAATCGTGAAAACCGACCCCTTCTGCATCACCGAAGTTAGTGCTGTTTCAAAAAAAAAAAAGGAGGCTTCTGCTGTGTTTTTAAAAGAGTTATTATAAGAAAAATAATCTTTAAATGTTCGGGGCGTCACACAAAAAGCTCGCTTTCTACCACTCTTCTGCTATGACTGCATATGATTTTGTAACATATCTGGGAATTTTTTTTGTTGCGCATCACTTTTGCCTGTCAGCTGTGTATTTACACTGATCTTGCTACAATACTCATAGGAGATTGGCTTTGAAAATCAGAATTTCCTTACTAAAAAAAGCAAACTTTTTCACTAAAGAAGGGAACAAAGGGAAATCCAAACAATTGATTGGTTTATAAGTTGATTGTCATGATTGCATTTTCTTGGTTTTTTTTTAAGCTAAAATAGTTGTTGCCGCTTTGGGTTTATTTTTTGCTAAATGACAATTTCTCGGGATCTTGAGGAATCTTCGTGATCCTCATGCTGTCATGGCCATTGGGTCAGAGTCCACTGCTAATGATCCATCCTCTTCTTCTGTCACAAGGATAATTGCAGATTGTGAGTCTGCTTTAACATGCCTCAAATCACGATTTAAGAATTCTTTCTGCATCTCTGGCCTGAGAACAAGGGGGGCCTATGAACATAGAAAGTAGAGTTTGATCTTTTGTGGAACTTTGGAAAGTGTTCTTTAGCTTTTTCTTTTTCTTTTTTTAAGGAACAAAAGCTGTTCTATGTAAATAAGATTTGAATGAAATGATGAGATTTGATATCTTAGCGTGCATAGAATTCATTTAACATGGTGATGATACTTGGTTTTTCCTGTGTGAACATCTTTTTGCCATAGAGGTAGGGCTTAGTTTTGCCTTTATGAATATCTTCATTCTTATCTGTCTTGACATAGAGGTAGAGCTTAGGTTTTCCTGTATGAACATCTCCATTCTTATGTGTTGCCATAGAGGTAGGGGCAAGTTTGAAAAGGAAACATGAGAACCACCAATGCCCAGCTTTTGTTGCCCAGGTCTGCATTAGTCATAATTCTGATCTAGCTTGCATGTCCGGATTGATTGTCTATGACACTGGTCACTGTGGTAAAAACATTCTTCCCTTCCTATCGTTGTTGCTGAATTCTCAAGTAACTGGAATTGGATGAAGCTCTTGCATTTCATTCATTCAGTTAATTACAAGCAAAAAGCCAAACTAGGTGTAGTTAATGGGGCTTGATTGATAACTGCAGTGGACGTGGTATGGACTAGGAAAATAAGTGTTGAGCATTAAGGTCTTCAATTAAGCTGCATCTTTCATTCAAGGAAGAAAAACAGTTAAAATGGACGCTTGAATGTTTTGGTAACGGTTAGGTGCAATATGATTATTTCAGGTTTAATTTACAGTCCTGGGCCTCTCTGCATGCATGTCCAGCCAAGTTGCTGAAGCCTGCAATCTCTGCACCTAACAGCTCTTACCTGCAATTTTCCCAACTTCAACATTCTAAGAGCCAATAGATTGCCGATACTTGAAATCTAATGCGTCTGTGGCTGAGATGATCATGCCAAAAGCTTTGCTTTTTCTTCACTTTTATACATGGTTAGGTATATTATATTGATCACATAACAATAACATATGAATGCCATTATGCATAAGACTAGATTGTCATACATTGGTTTTTTATTGAAATATACATTGAATAACTTGTCAGTGTTATTGGGCTGCTTGAGATCTGTCTAATCCCATCTGTCCTACCAAGGAAGAAAAACAGTTAAAATGGACGTATGAATGTTTTGGTAACGGTTAGGTGCAATATGATTATTTCAGGTTTAATTCATAGTCCTGGGGCCTCTCTGCATGCATGTCCAGCCAAGTTGCTGAAGCCTGCAATCTCTGCACCTAACAGCTCTTCAATACCTGCAATTTCCCCAACTTCAACATTCTAAGAGCCAATAAATTGCCGATACTTGAAATCTAATGCGTCTGTGGCTGAGATGATCATGCCAAAAGCTTTGCTTTTTCTTCACTTTTATACATGGTTAGGTATATTATATTGATCACATAACAATTACATATGAATGTCATTATGCATAAGACTAGATTGTCATACATTGGTTTTTTATTGAACTATACATTGAATAACTTGTCAGTGTTATTGGGCTGCTGGAGATCTGTCTAATCCCATCTGTCCTACCAAAAAGAAGGCGTAAGAAAATAACAAGTTTCCCTTATTGACTTTATTGACCCTCAAACTTATTTTCTGTAAAAGAGATATCTTTATTTCATCTTTTTTGTATAGATCAAGGAAGTTGGACTATGCATGCTTCTACTCAAGATGACTAGACAATCCCTACTCGCTAAAGAAAAGACGGCAACCTTTATCTCCTTGATATATTAGTGAGAAATACGCCTTTGATTTTTACACATTCTGCCTGTATATTGTATAGTTCAGATAATTTTAAGTAGAAAAAGATCCGAAACTATTATTATTTGATTTTGAAAAGAAGTAGCCCCATGATGTGGTAGACTTTCACTTGCAATTCCAACAAATCTCTTTTTCAGCATGGTCAATTCTGGTCACACATGCTTAGGTGTTTTGCAGGTGGTGACTTTAGATCCCCTACATGGTAGACTGAACCCGTAGCTGCAATGAACAGAAGCATGGAGAAATTAATGTTTCAGGCCACACTGACCAAAATCTCTTATATCTAAGCAGCTATAGGATCACTTCCCCTGGGAAATCATATACTTCCAAATTGTAAGGTCATTACCAACATCATTACAAGGCTCATTCTCCAATGACTCAAAAGTCATTGATTTTCAAGATTACTGTTTGGATCTTGACCAGCTATGAGCATCCCCTGTATGGCCTAGAATCATTCTAGCTTTTCTCACCCTTTCCAAAATCCAAAGAATCAGTCATCACCATCATCAATATCACCTTGCTGAAAATTTTGTTGATGATAGCGTGAATGTGAAGTTGATTTTGTGGGGCCAAGGGCTCATAAACGTGGTCTTCCTGTGATCCTCTCAGATTAAGTAATATTTAAGGGTATGTCTCCTCATGTACCAACAATGGAGTATGAGAGGTGTCTGCTTTTCTCCTTGGGAGAGAATCCAAGAGTGCCCCACTCTGTCTCACTTCAGTTGAAATTGGTACAAAGCAACAAAGCCCCTCATCAGCCTGTCCCCATCACAGTAATAAAAATTGCAAAAATATGACAAGACGTTAAATAATGGAGGGCCCAAACTCTGCATGATCCCTCCCATTGAACAAGCGTACTTTCTGGCTCTGCATCTTGATGACACTTGCCACAAATGCATGTGTACCAGAATCTCAATGCCTCCATGAGTTGTGGACCACCTAGTGCATTTTCCATTGTGCAGTGGGCCCACAGCTGCATCTGCTAGTGGTGGGGCCCGACTCTGGGCTGCCATTCACTTGTATCTTTGCATTCATTTTGTAAATAGTTAGTGGGGAGTACTGTGCGTCCTTGAGGAATCATTCAATTCTGTGGGCACTGGATTTCAAAAGTAAGGGATGATTTCCAACTTTGTACTTTTCTCGAGGATTAAAAAGTTTAGATCTTTAGCTGTGCACATCTTTTCCCACCCCCACCATGCACACTCGATTCCTTGATGAAAAATTTGATACATAGATTTTTCCACCTAAGGGGTATTTCTGTATGGAAAAGCAATGAGCTTTATTCTCATTCAGAAGCAATGGCAACACAAAGTAGACAACTCATTAGGGCATATGAGAGAATGTGCTAAAGTGATGTAGGGGTATTAGATCCCTTGAAATTCTTCTAAGAAAAGTGCAAACAATTAACTGTTTATGATAATGCTAGAGAATTTTGAATATCACTTGTCATCACCAAGTTGATGATCTAGTGTGACCCGTTATTCATTGAACACTTTAACATGTCATGCGTCCCGCAGTACTGTCAAAATGGAAGCTACATAAATGAGAGAAAATTGCTGCAATTAAAAGGTCTAAATGAGGTGGCTTTCTAAGCTATTTGTAGTGGAAGGACATACACAATATTTGCTCGGGCCATATGCAAAAAGGTTTGCTTTTTCAATAAGCATATAGTCTTTTGAATGCCCACCAATAGGTATTAATCAATGCCATAAATATGACCGATATATTAAAAATGTTGTGAATCTGTCATGATATTGTTAAAAGTAGATACAATGCCGAAAATGTGATATTTTCATAATATCAAGCTTTTTCATGATATTAACATGATAAAACCAGTGTTGTGAGAGGCATACCCCTCCGTACTTGAAGCGTACGCCTCACAGGCGAGGCGCACGCTCAAGGTACTGAGGCGCACACTCAGTACCTGAAGCGTCGGTGCCTCCTCCGATCTGTGGCTAAAACCGAAAACAATTACACAATGAGCAGAGGAGGATATTCCAGTGATATTTACGGTGGAATTTCTTCTCTTCGTGGCCTGAAATTGGATTTACTCGCCGGGGAAAAAGCAAAAGCTTCCAGCAAGTTTAACGGACTGAGTTCTTCCGACCGTTGTCGTAACCTGCACAGAGTCACAGACCCGTCGGGAAGCAGAGCTGATACCCTCTGACGAGGTTTCCGGTGAGGGGCGGGGGGACTTCTTCTCTCCGCGACCGGAATTGAGACCTACTCTCTTGATCATGAAGCTTACGCTTTAACGCCTCGAGGCTTACGCCTCGCTTCATAACATGTTCAACACCTCGCTTCGCCTCATCGCATTTAACAACCTTGGATAAAACAATTTTCTAATATTTTTATTTCCATATATAATTACATTTCTATACTTTGTATATTTCTATTTAGACTATTTTTCCAAGAAAAATCTATTTTTTTCATAATATGGCAAGATCTTTGCTCGCTGAGATTTGTGACATGGTACTAATTTCCATCAAAACACATTCCGTAGAGAGAGAGAGAGAGAGAGAGAGAGAGAGAGAGAGAGAGAGAGATCCTCTTATAAAATCGATTCAATATTATACTTTTCAGATCCAAATGAGAAAATATACAAATAGATGATACCATTTATGCTAAATGAAACATGCTAAATGGGCTTTTCGGCTCTTTCGTTATTTTTTTGCGGTTCCGACCTCATAAATGTGTTGGGCATGGTCGATTGACTACGAATCTACACTTGGATAATGTGTTTTGGATGAAAAAAATGATATATGGAGCCTCAAAATTTTCCAAAGATTTTAGATTGTTGAGTTTTAAAACCTTATAAAAACCCACCTGTGTGTCAAAATCAAACGCTTCAAGAGCTGATCCCTATAAAATAAAGTACATAGACCACATATGTATGGTCAGAATTTAGAAATAAAATAAAAAATCCTGAAAAACACATTTAACATGTTTCATTTTGCACGTATATATAGTTTTTGGTGTGGATGTGTTAGAGTAACAATAAGTTGAAACTCATAGGAGTTGTTTTGACTTAATCTGACCTTATGGATCTGTTCAACATAATCAATTTGTGAGAGTTCGGCCCTTGGACCATGATTTTTTGACAAAAAAAAAACTTTTTTCTAAGTCATAAAAAAATGCATTTATAGCAGTTGATTTTTGAATTACCAAAAGAACCTGACACACACTGGATTCTAGTGATTCAAAAATTGATCTCCACCAAAGAGTAGATCATATATGGTTAGATTCACTAAAAAGAACAAGAGCAATCAGATATTGCTCATTTCATCTCATTAATACCTTATGTACATCCGCACCAAAAGCTTATATATATATATATATATATATATATATATATATATATATATATATATATATATATATATATATATATATATATATGTGTGTGTGTGTGTGTGTGTGTGTGTGTGTGTGTGTGTGTGTGTGGTTAAACTAACCATATACTAGTTGTGTTTAACTTGAGATGAATCCAACTATATTAAAATAATTAAAATACCCTTAAATGTGGTATTTTTTGAAAAAAGTATGGTTATTTTTTTTATGTCGAAAACATAAATTTAATAGATTCATAAAGTTACTTTTTTAGAAAATGTGTTTGACTTTTCAATTTTCTTGAAGTTCAAAAGACCTATAGTGCCCAAAAAGTAGCCATGTATTTTTAAAAATATCATTCTTTTAAGGGTATTTAGTCATTTTTATAAGCTTAAATCTATCTTGTATTAAACCCAACTAGTTTAATGTTATATATATATATATATATATATATATATATATATATATATATATATATATATATATATATATATATATATATATATATATATATAGTCACTAGAATATGTTAATGGAAAATATGTGAACTAAAGTGTGAGCTAGCCATTTTCGATATTTTTTTTGCAAATTCAACTATGTAGATGCATTTGATGTTGCACATTTGCTAGGAATCGAATGTTGGATCATGTATTTTTTATAAAAATGTGATTTTTGGATGCTTGAATATTTACAAAAATTCTAAGACATTGATTTTCATGTAGAAAAAAGATCCTTCTTAAGCATTGTAATCGGATGATTCAAGAGTTTGTTTCTATAAAACCAAGCATGTAGATCACATCCCACTATAAGAAAACCAACTTTTGCTGCCGCACCCTAGCAATAGCGTAAAGTTGTTTTTGCTAGCATAGAATTTGACTGCGCCAATGAAGAAGTTTTTCTCGCACACAAATTATATAGCCAGTGAAAAATGTTGGTTGGCTCACACTAACATTGCGCCGGCGAAAACTTAGTTTTTTTGGCGCAACTCCAGCCTGTGCCAATAAATCCAAAAAAAAAATCATTTTTGTTGGCGCACACTAACGTTGCACCAACAAAAACTTGGTTTCTTCCCAAAAAAGTTTTCATGGGAGGGGAAAACATTTTTCAATTTTTCCCCTCTCATGTCAGTGTCTCTCCTCGTGAGCAGCAGTGGGCTCCCTCATAGTCACCCACCATTAATGACAAGAGGAGAGGTTCCCTCTCTTTCTCTCTCTCTCGTGCCCGCCATTAACCACAAGAGGGGAGGTTCCCTCTCTCTCTCTCTCTCGTGCCCGCCATTAACCACATCAGGGGAGGTCCCCCCCCTCTCCATTAGGGTTTGGGCTTGAGTTTTTTCTTTTATTTTATTGCATTTTTGAAGATCTGCAACTCAACTTTTTTGAGAAAAAGAGAAATTAATAGAGATTTTATTGACATTTATCTATTTTTCTTTAGGTTTCCTTGTTGGATTTGTTAATTCATCAAAAACTAAAGAAGACCGTCAAACATGTTATCGCTAAATCGTTGAAATAAAAAATTGAAACAAAACTTGATGCGAAAGCATACCTGAATCCATAAGTGCTCTAGTAGATCGTTGAAGAGTATGATCTTACAAAACCTTTGTACGTGGCCATATTCCTTTCTCTAAACCTTATGAGAGGGACTGAATCTTTTGATGGTTATGGGCAACCTCAAAGAAAGGGCCATTATATAAGGTTTGATGACCATAACCTAATCCATTTTCAATTAGGAGCTTGTCTCCAATTCAGCCCATTACAGAATTATAGACAGAACAAGTCTCTTCACATAGTGTATCATACCATATGAGATATCATATGGCCCAACCAGATTAGATCACATAAATCGAGCCTGAACCTAAGATAGTCTATAATGTGTGATTTAACGTATGCAGGGCCACATAATTATTTTCTAACAATCTCCCACTTGGGCCACATATGTAACCTTATAATCACACATTATATCCTTATAAGCTCAAAAACACTGTCTTATAAATTGATACCTCTACCAATCCAGTCAATTGATCATGTCAACATATAACCAAAGCGGTCTTCATTACAAATAACGTAATTGGACCCATCAATGATCATGTAGATTGACATAATCAAATGACATGGATCAAGTATGAATGTGAAGCATGGAAATTACATGTAATGTGATCAAACATGCCTATTTCCAACTAGTCCTTTCTGAAAACTTTAGTAAGATCACAACATGATAAGTATATAATGAAATTGAAACTTTAACTTTATACCGAAGTGGTAAAAGAAACTTTATTATATCATAGAACATCCAAATACAAATTCCCACTAAACCAACATATCATAAAATGATAAAACACCCATTCGAGCAATATACTCGTGAAAGACCTTGGGTGGCAAACCTTTGGTAAGCAGATCCACAATCGTAGAGTTTATGCCAATATGTTCTATCGATATCAGACCATTCTGCACTCTTTCTTTAATAACAAGGAACTTAATGTCAATATACTTTGACTTTGATGAGCTCTTGTTGTTATTAGAATATAGTACTACTGAATTATTGTCACAAAATAACTTAAGTGGTCTTTCAACATTATCTAAAATCTACAGCCTTGTGACAAAATTACATAGCCATATTTTATAGTTGGATGCCTCATATCAAACTACAAATTCTGCTGCCATAGTGGAAGAAGCAATGAGTATCTGCTTGACTTTCCTCCAGAAAATAACTCCCCCGACCAACAGAAAAACATAACCTGGCATGGATCTGTGACTGTCTTGACATCCCATAAAGTCAGAGTCAGAATACCTAATGATCTCCAATTGATCTGACTTCCTGTATGTAAGCATGTAACCTTTTCTTCTCTGCAAATACCGTATAACCCGTTTGACTGCTTTCCAATGATCCATACCTGAGTTACTAAGATATCTGCCAAATATCTCAATAATGTATGCTAAATCTGGATGCGTACATACTTGAGCATACATATGACTCTCCACTGCAGATGCATAAGGAATCTTTTCTATAACCTTAATTTCAGATTGGTGTTTGGGGCATTGAGCAAGACTAAACTTGTCTCTCTTAGCAACACGAGTATCCCTTGGTTTGCAATCCTTCATGCCATATCTTTTCAGAATTCTTTCGATATAGCATTTTTTTGATAATCTAAGAATACCCCAAAACGGTCTCAATGTATTTGGATCCCTAATACAAAAGTGACATCTCCAAGATCTTTCATTTTGATTTTTTTTTCAGAAATCTCTTGGTTTCGTGTAGTATGCCTATATCATTACTGCCAAGCAATATGTCATCCACATACTAAACCAAAAAAATAAATTTACTCCCACTAAACTTATGGTATATGAATTCATCAACCACATTCATCTCAAAACCAAATGAGATGACAACTTGATGAAACTTATGATACCACTGACAGGAAACCTACTTAAGTCCATAGATGGATTTCTTTAGTTTACAAACCATTTTCTTGGCATCGTTTGAGACAAAATATTCTGGTTGAATCATATATATTGTCTCATCAATGTCACCATTAAGGAATACAGTCTTAACATCCATCTGGTGCAACTCTAAATCATAATAAGCCACAAGTGCCATCATAAATCTAAAAGAGTCTTTTGTAGAAACCGGAGAGAAAGTCTCTATGTAGTCAATGCCTTTCCTTTGAGTAAATCCTTTTGCAATAAGACGGGCCTTATATATTTTCACATTACCCTTTCAATCTTTTTTGGTTTTAAATATCTTTTTGCAACCAATAGGTTTCATACATTCAGGTAATAGGACAAGATCCCACACATCATTGTCCTTCATGAATTTAATCTCCTCATGCATTGCTTCAATCCACTTTTGAGAGTTAAAACTTTGTGTGGCTTGATAAAAGTTGATTGGATCATCTTTCCTTAAGCCAGTATCACCCTCATGTTCTTGTAAAAAGATAATATAATCATTTGAAATTGCCCTTCTTCTCTCTCTAGTGGATTTTCTTAACAACACTGGTTATTGAGTTTGAACTCTAGGAGTAAAAGTTTGATCTTGGATAGGGAGATCTAAAGCATTGTCTTGATCTGAATTTATGAGAACAATATCAGAAATGAAAATCTGATCATTGTCAACCACAACTATAGGAAGAGAAAGAGACTCTTCTTCAAAAGCAATGTCCTTTACTTTATCACTCTCCCCAAACTCAGCACCCTCAAAGAAACAAGCATTTTCCATTTTGAAAAAAAGATTTATTCACAAAGCCATAAAACTTATAGCCTCTGGATCTTTCAGAATACCCAACAAAGTAACAACTAACCGTTTTGGAGTTCAATTTCTTTTCATATGGCCTAGCCTTAGCTGAACATCCCCAAATATGAAAATATTCCATACTAGGCACTCTGTCGGTCTACAATTCATATGAGGTCTTGGTTACTGCTTTAGAGGGTACCCTGTTCAAAACATAAACTATAGTATTTAATGCTTCTCCCCAGAGGAACTCTGGTAAGGTAGAATGAGAAATCATGTTCCTTACCATATCCTTAAGGGTCATGTTTCGTCTTCAGCGATACCATTCATAATAGGGGTGCCTGACATGGTATACTGAGGAATGATCCCACATTCCTCTAGGAATTTAGCAAAGGGACCTGAATGTTGTTCACCTGATCCATAATATCTACCATAGTACCCACCACCACAGTCAGATCTGACGACCTTAATTCTTTTGCCAAGTTGGTTTTCAACTTTGGCCTTAAACGATTTGAACACATCTAGGGACTGAGACTTTTTATGAATTAAATATAGGTACCCATAATGAGAATAGTTATCTATGAATATAATAAAATATTCTCGATTATTCTAAAAAGCTATAGGGGAAGACCCATAAATATTTGTATGAATTAGTTCTAAGACGTCTATTCTCCTTTCTGCACCTAATTTTCTTATTTTGTTCGTTTTTTCTTTATACACTCAATACAAACCAGAAAGACAGTGAAATCAAGAGAATCAAGAATCTCACTTGACACAAGCCTTTCAATTTTTTATTTAGAAATATGACCTAAGCACTTATGTCATAATAAAGCGTAATTCTAATTTGTTAATTTTTGTTTTATACCATGAAAACTTAAATGCAAGGTTCCATTAAACGAGGCAACAATATCAAGCAAATAAAGGTTATCAACCATAGATAAAGAACCGGTTTCAATAAGATTTGAATCAAGAAATAATTTAAATTCACTGTTTCTAAATAAACAAGAATAACCATATTTGTCTAAAATAGAAATAAAAATAAAATTCTGCCTAAAAGATGACACAATAAATGTTTCTTTCAAATCTAAATAATTTTCAGTCTTTAAAAATAACCTAAAGGTCCCCATTGCCTCAACTTCAACTATTTTTTCATCGCCCATATAGATGAATCTTTCAACATCAATTGACGGTCGACAACTTAGGTAACCCTGCATAGACACACTTATGTGAGTGGTAGTACTAGAATCCATCCACCGAGTGTGTTCGAGCACAGAAGTCAAATTTACTTCAGAACAAACTAAAGTAAAGAGCGTACATTTCTTCTCATGCCAGGCATGATACTTGGTACAATTCTTCTTTATGTGACCCTCCCCTTTGCAAAAGAAACGACTAGACTTTGGGTTCTGATGTCTTTTCTATTTCTTCTGCAATTGAGGGTCAACTGTAGCTTCCTTAGTCCTTTTCTTTTTCTTAAACCTATCCTTAGAAAATATTGCCAAATGAATACTTTCAGTCTTCTCTTGCTTCATTCTATCATATTCTTGCACACTGTGAGAAATGAGTTAATTAAGAGTTCATTTTTTCTTCTGGCAGTTATAACTTACCTTAAACTGGCTGTATTATGCAAGAAGGGCTATAAAAAATGAGTGCACGAGTAAGTTCTCAAATAACTCTAACTTTAGTGCCTTAAATTTTGAAGAAAGATAAGACATTTTCATAATGTACCCACTAATATTCCTTTTACCTTTATACCTCATTTAGATAAGACTCAAGAGAATAGTACTTGTCTCAACTTTTTCGTTTTTTACAAAACGCTTTTCAATTTATTTAAGAAAACATTTGGCATTCACCTCTTCAGACATAGTGTCCCTGAAGGATTCAGAAATTGCATGTTTCATGATCATAAGACTCATGAGATTAGATCAATCCCACCGCTCAGAGTTCCTTTTATCCTCAGTAGAACTCCTATCCGTAAGAGTAGGTGGTTGATCTTCTCATAGTGCAAGATCTAAATCCATACATCCAAGAACAATAATGGCATTCTCTTTCCAGTTTTTAAATTTGGAACCGCTTAGAATAGGAATGTAATTAATGTTTGCAGATATCATAGAAGCGGAGGTATTAACTGAATCAAGAACAAGCAAGCTCACGATTAACATATATTTTTATATGCAATGACATAAAATAACATTTAAACCGTGGTGAACCTCATCACAAGATACCCATCACAATATTGACATTTAGTCTTTGGAAAGAAATGTCAACTTGTAAGTGGTACTCTCAATACAGTAATCAAACATGGACAATTAGTCCTGTCAAACAATGAGTCTTTCTTTGAATTGACCCGTTATTCACATGAAAAACCATATAACTGTCCCATATTTATTACTCAAAGTACATATTTGAGTTCGGCCAAATAGTAATCTTCTTTTGGGTTAATCACTATTCACATAAATCACAAACATATACACATTATAATATTTCAAAATGAACTAATCTACAAAACAAAGGTTATTTTGGTAACGTATTGATTCAACCAATTCAATTCAGAATATTGGACCCGAAACATAACTACCAAGGTTTAAATATATCAATGTATGCATATGAACATAAAAAAAGCATAGACATAACATGCATGGGACCCAAAAAGATAAAAAATTGCCTACCAAAGTGACTCGCAACGTGCGCCAAATAGACTTATTATAAAGTCATTTTTTTAATATTATAAGGCTTATGCACTGTCAAAATTGGCCTGACCCGACATGGGTTAGACCCAAAATACCACAAACGGGTGTAGGCTGAGAGTCATAGAGTCGGGTCTGAACAGGATCGGCCCGCACCTAACTCGGTTAAGTCCTTGCAACCAAATGGGGACAGAACCAGGTCAGCTACCCAGACCCAAAAACAAAACAAGTTGGTCCAGGCTTGGCTGAATGCCGAAGTGGTCCTGGTGAAAAGGTTGAACTAGTCCGCTGAAAGGCCAAACCAACCTGCTGAAAGGCCAAACCAGCCTGCTGAAAGGCCAAACTGACTGAATCGGCTAATGGCATGGCAACGTCCTGGGTAAAACAAAATAGCTTAAGGTCGAATCAGCTCTGAGCAGACCCGGGTCGCTGAATCGCTTGACTACTGATCGAATCGGTCCTGGGATATAGCTAAAACGGTCTGATCCTAATGGCTGAATTGGCCCTACCAGCTGAATTGGCTAAAACATATTGTCGAATCGCCTATCCTAGCTGAGTCAACCAATGGCATGCCGAAGCAGTTTGAAAACTAAATTGCTAGGCCTAACTCATCCCGAGTCGACCAAAACGTGAATTGTTTGAGTTGGGGGCAATGCCTGATGCCCAAATGAATCGCCAAAAAATCCAAAATGATCATACACGCCTGCTGGCGGAGGGCTAAAGCCGATCACAACTATCGTCAACCCTCGAAAAAGCTGACAATAGAAGAATCTGACCCTAGATGCTGGCTGACAAGAAAAATTTGATGAATGACCCACCCAAAAGTAACGACATCAAGAACGATTTGTGGGGATCTAAAAAAACGAGCGCATCTGACGATGTCCGTGATCAGCCCTGGATGCCAGTGAACTCGAGTTTGAACGAACATCAGCTCATCCGCCGTCTGGCATGTTGAGGAATGGGTGGTCGTCCGGCGTTGCAATCCAGTAACACTCCACTCGACAATCATAAAGGGAAAACCCCTATATGGCCGACAGAAACCTGATGAAGGTAAGCCCCTTGCCAGTGATGGTCGGAAGGAGACGAGACGAGACGACGATCGTCTCCCCTTCGTCCAAGGGTATGATAACCGACCCCCATGGCCGACGGATCTAAATGGGCATGAGCCCTTGCTGTCTCGTGATCAGACCGATCGTCCGCCCGTCCGGTGGCCTGAATAGAGGCAAGCCCCTATTTCACCTAACATCAGTTCATCGATCAAAAAAATGGATGGCCTATCCGTTCGATGGGCAGAAAAAGAAACCAGGTTCAAGAACCCTACTTGGCAAGCTGAATGGGGGCAAAACCCCATGCCGCCCAATGGCGATCTGACAATCATGATGAATCATCGTCGAAAAAACAAAAATATATATAATAAAATCATATATATTTTTTAATGATTCAACGAGAGTATGAATTAGGCTCTGATACTAATTGTTGGATTTGTCAATCCATCGAAAACTAAAAAGAACTCTCAAACATGTTCACGCTAAATCATTAAAATAAAAAACTGAAGCAAAACTTGATGCGGAAGCATACCTGAATCCATAAGCACTCTGGTAGATCATTGACAGGTATGATCTTCCAGAACCTGCATGCGTGGCTATATTCCTTTCTCTAAACCTTATGAGAGGGATTGAATCTCTTGATGGTTATGGAGAGCCTCAAAGAGAGGGCCATTATATAAGGTTTAGGGATCATAACCTAATTTGTTTCCAATTAGGAGTCTAACTTCAATTCACAACAACAACAACAACAACGCCTTCATCCCAAAACAATTGGGGTCGGCGATATGAACCAAAAAAGAAAATCATTCTGGGTCTTCCACATGAATCCTTCTCCTCCAATCATTTCTATCCAATGTCATGTCCTCGGTGAGGTTCAAAGCATTCATATCCTTTCCTATCATCTTCATCCAAGTCTTCTTACGCCTACCCCGACCTCTTTTAACTAATATATTTTTCCATTTCTCTATCCTTATAATTGGAGCATCATTAGGCCTTCGCTGAATATGTCCAAACCACCGTAAATGATTCTCTCTCATCTTATTTTCAATGGATGCAATGGCTACCTTCTTACGTATCTCCTCGTTTCGAATCATGTCTTTTATTGTATTTCCACACATCCATCTAAGCATACGTGATGTCTTTTTTTTGTATCGTTGTAATTTTGAAAAGATTTTTATATGAAGAACATGTGAAAACCAGACATCAAATAATAAAAACTGGTTCTCACTAGTGGATGAGACCGGGTCGAACTCAGGGAACGAGAATATTTTGTATTCAAGCACACAAATCTAAACTATTCTTTATTGCCGAAATGTAAAATATAAAATGTGCTAGAAAAATAAGAACAACTAACTATTACAACAAATGAATAGCCTTCGCAGAGGGCGTAAAATGCGATATTTACAAACCCAGAATTAAATTCCTAATTCTAAACTGAAAAGTAAAAAGTCTTCTATTCTTGTGCTTCTGTGTCAATCAATCGCTTCCGCTCCACTCCTGTGCTATCCTGCACAAATTAAGCGAACACGAGCAGTACAAGAGATAAAAATAACAACTATACCAAACATATTATACTAATCAAGTGCTAACAACATGAAAGATAATAAGAAACACATCTAATGACAATTAAAACTATATTGAACAAATGACAATTAACTAAATTTCAATTCACTAACACTTAACTACATGAAATCTAACCATTTCAATTAACTAACAGTGAAGACAATTAACAACTAACACTTCATTAACAAAACATGAAAGTGAACTAGTGAAAAATAGGGGTGGCAATTTCTGACACGACCCGCCAACCCGCCTCTTAGGCCGGTTCGGGTTGGGATTAAGCCAACCCGTTTAATAAACGGGTCGACCCGCGTAACCCGTTTATTAAACAGGTCGGGTTCGGGTTGGGGGTATGCCAACCCGCCAACCCGGCTGACCTGTTTAATAAACGGGTTAGGCGGGTGGGTCAACCCGCCAACCCGTCTGCCAACCCGCCAACCCGACCCGTCAACCCATCAACCTGGCCCGCGAACCCGTTTACCCGACCCAACCCATTTATTAAATGGGTTGGTGGGTCGTGTCGGGTTACCCGTTTATTAAACGGGTCGGGTTCGTGTTTGCCACAGTCGACCCGTTTAATAAAAGGGTCGGGTTTGGGTTGAGGTATGCTGACCCGCCAACCCGACACGATTGCCACCCCTAGTGAAAAACACATGATTAAGGAATTGAAAACAGTAAAATCAAGTAATGATGAATAAAGAACAGGAATTAATATGAAACAAGAATACTTGTAAACTGAAAATAGGAAATCACGTAAAAATAAGGCTTGAAAAAAGACTACTTGATGTAAGCTACTGAATGTAAAGTAATAACTGAATGAAAAAAAAAACTCATTAACAAAACTGAATGTAAACAGGAAAAGGAATTGTAAAACAGATATTCGGTAAAAAAAACAGAAACTAAAACAAAATTTGAATGAAAGAAAAGAAAACAGGAAAATAAAAAAAAATTAAAAACAGGAAATTAGAAACAGAAAAAAAAACAGGAACAATTAGAAACAGGAAAAAAATGAAAAACTAATGAATGTAAAAACTAGAACTGAAAGTTGTTGAATAAAGAACACCGTAAAACAAAAATTCATATAATAAAGAAATAGGAAATTGAAAAATACAAAACAAAAGATTACCTAATGTAAACAATAAAACAAACAGGAAATTACAGAGAAAGAACGCAGGAAATTCAGAAAAAAACAAACAAACAGGAAATTCAGAAAGTAAAAAAATAGAAAATTACAGGAAATTCAGAAAAAAAGAACAGGTGATAAATGTAAAACAGAAAAAAAAACTAAATGAAGAAACAAAAAAATGAATTTCAATAAATGAACACACAAAAATCTAACACATGATCGACAAAAATTTAATGAATGCAGGATATTAAAGCATAAAAAAAATAGAAAATTAATGTGTTGAATGAAATAGAATATAAAAACAACAAATGAATGAAAAAATTGAATAATGCAAGACACGAAATGCGATGCTTAACATGAAACTCAAGGAATGAAATAAAAAGAAAATCTGATAGTGAATCAAACCAAAAAATTACGATCAGAACACACAGTAGATCAAATTAACGAATGAAACAAAACACGACATAGCTATGAAATGAAAAAACAAACAGAACAATTGATGACATGAAATCAATTTTTTTTTTCATTTTTCACACAAGAATAATTGCAGAAAGAAGAAGATGAAAATGAAGAATCTGAAAAAGAAGAAGAAGAAGTTACCGTGAAATCGGAGATGGATTGGAAGAGAGATGGCCTTCCACCGCGTACGCCGTCGCCGGACTGAAGAGGCACCACTGGCATGAAGAAACATAGAAATAGGGAGAAGGGGAAGAAAGAGGTAAGGAATAGCCGGTGGTGGAGAAGGGGAAGAAGAGAGGGAAGAAAGGGAAAAGAGGGGAAAAGAAATGGGTTAGGCGCACAGGGGAAGACGGGGGAATTTTTCCTTTCGTTGGTTTTTAAAACAACAAATCGGCTGGAACCGGTTTGTTGCATTTTTTCAAAAAATCTAAAAACTGCTTTAAAGAAATTTTATTTGCTAAAAACCTCAAAACTAAACTAGTTTACTCTAATCTAATTCTACTTATGATTATTTTATATGTTTTTTTATTTTTATTAAAAACTAAAACTACTACGTAAATAACAAACATTAAAATATTTACTAAATTGCCAAATAAAGCTAATTTTTCAAGCATTTTCTATTTGTAAATCATTTTAGCTCATTTACTGAAAACTAGCATAAAATTGGGTTTTTAAAACATTTTTTCATGAAATCATGCATATTTTAATGTTAATTACCTCTGAAATATATGCATGATCAAATACCCCCATGCTTATGTTTTGCTAGTCCTCGAGCAAACTAGAAAAATGCAAGAAATCAGACTATCACCTAACTCACTTTCGTAGGAATCACAGTTGCATTTAGCTCATGCAACGATCCCTTTCAACCCCTGGGTTACCCCAGTGGACGAGTATGGTCTCGTGAGGGTTTGCAGTGATGCTACCCACAAACATCTCTGTCATGTATGCATAATATTACACATCCTCATAAGTAGTAGGTAATCAAAGACTTTATTTTCACAAATATTTTCTGTTATTTCAAAATCATAATATAATTAGAGTCTTTTATATACCACCACAAAAAAAAAATTTCTTTCACTTTTCTAAATATCACAATTATTTATGTTTTATTCTTAGAAAATCCAATAAAAACAAGTTATTATTTACTTATCCTCACTCATATGTTTTCTGCAGAGGTTTTCTCAATCACACTTCTAAGCATTGAACTTTTTTTCTTTTTAAGCTTTTTGTTTTTTCTTTTGTTTTTTTGTTTTTTTGTTTTTTTCTTTTTTTTCACACTTTTTTCTTTTTGCATATTCATTCTTCTCTTATAGCTTACGTGTGGTATGCTTTTATGCCTTGTGTAATAATAATATCTTTTATACTTTTTCAATGCATACCAAAAGATATCAACTAAGACATAAAAGTGACTTCCTTCATTCACCTTTGCAATGTGAGAGTCAAGCACTTCAACTTATGTCTGTTCTCAGCTACTAAGGATCACGAAGTTTTCCACTATCCTTTTCGAAATAGAATTCAAAAGTTTCAACTTACATCTAAGTTTCATCTACTAAGGATTGTGGAATTATCCAAACAACCTAACACATGCTCTCTTTTTCACTTTTTGAGCTCATTTTTACGCTTTTGTTCATTTGCTTAATTTTTCAAAAATAGAATTGTGCATATTCATATTTGCGACTCAAAATAAATTCTAACATGTATCTATCATCATTTCTTCGAAATCCGCATAAACAACCATAATTTCTAGATCCATGTCAAAAAAAAAATCATGGGGCTTAAAAATCCTCTAAAAACATCAGATTTGAAATAACATTCATATAAGTTCAAACTCTTTCTTTAAAAACCTACTTGGGCTTAAAAATCTTCTAAAAATATCAGATTTGAAATAACATTCATATAAGTTCAAACTATTTCTTTAAAAACCTACTTTTCATGAGAGATGTGTAAACATGTGCAAGAACGTAGACAAAAATATTCAGGTGAGCTACTACACCCTCCCCCATGCTTGAATGACACTGTCCCAGTGGCACTCTCCCATGCTTATATGAAACTACATGAATGCACATGCGAGGAAATAAATGAGGGAAAAGAGTAGAATAATCTGATATGAAAAAAATGCATGTTCTATGAATGTAATGAATGCAATGTATACATGACTTAACATAAAAAACTCATGAATAAAACGAAAAAGGAAAAACAAAATAAAATCTATAAATTTTAAGGCAAATCTAATAATATACAAGATATGGGTTGCCTCCCATAAAGCGCTAAGTTTGACGTCCCCAGCCAGACGGATCCCTGAAAAAACCTTCATCGTCCATGAGATCAATGGACATGAAGTCAAGCTCAATCAGACTCTCTATGAAAAAGAGTGTCATCTATGACACTACGCACTGTGTTTCTATCTTGTCTACCTCTAAATGTGGTATCATGACTCTCTTGACATGAAGAACGGAAATTAGTCTTATTTGAGAGACTAGTCAAGAAATTAGAGTTTAGGACCGACCGACTATCAATGAATGCAAGTTCAGACAAGTGGTGAATATGATCTGGCTTGACTTGGTCAAGCACCTTCTGCATCTGTACCTCTTGCTTACTAAAAGGAATCAGTGATCCTAAAGGCTGAGAAAATGGGGTTTTATGAATATGTGATGATAATGCATGTTGTGGGCCTGGCCCCTTCTGCTGAGGTATCATGGAGATCGACTCGTCAGTGGAAATAATATGGGGCTCATGAGTCAATTCTCAAGTGGAATGATACACCTTCCCACTCTGAAGGGATGTAACAGATTTAACCTGCTCATGATGTGAATCGTTGGGATGCAGGTTAAATGACACAGAATCCTCTCCCTTTTTTATGACAACATGCCTACTAGATGGGTTCCCCTCGCTTTGCCTACTGAAGGTCTCAACCAACTGTCCCATTTGAGTCTCTAGCTTGGCTATTGACTGCGTATGGGAGCTCAAAACTTGTAATATCTTGTCCTGAAAGGATTGACTAGGCAAAGGCTCATGAGAATGGGGTTGAGTATAAGCAGGTTGGGCCGGGGTTGACTCTGGGAAGGGTTAGGGGGGTGGACTGCTGAAATCTAGGCGCATAACCGCCTTGCCTAGGTTGACTCTGGGAAGGGTTAGGGGGTGGACTGATGAGGTGGTTTCGCCATCCCAAGTTATATGAAGGTGCAAATGAATCATGCTCGGACCTAGCGAAACCTTGGGCAACATTCATCTGCTCTTGAATGAATTCAGGATATAGCGGTGCTGCCGAACACTCTAAAACACAGTGTGCAGGGCTAGCACAAAGCTCACACACTCTTCCTACTGGACTTCGCGAAGAATTGGCTAGGAGTTGATCTAACTTCCTAGTCAACTGGTCAACCTTGGTACGCAATTCTAACTCAGACCCTACTTCAGAAATCCCTACTTTCCTAGGACCACTAGACACAGATGTAGTCCTATCGAGCCATGAAGACAAAGCATGATGCATCATGTTTTCACTCAAGGTCTCAAATAGAGACCACGCCTTATCCTCACTCTTGAGCATACAAGTGCCCCCACAAGACGAATCAACCATTTGACGGTGCTTCTCAGTAAGCCCGTCATAAAAATACTGCACCAACTGCCAATGAGGCACTTGGTGATGGGGACACTTGCGAAGAAGATCTTTCAATCTCTCCCAAGACTCGTGAAACTGTTCTCCCTTAATTTGAGAAAAACTGGTTATAGCTTTACGAAATTGATTCGTTTTACCAATTGAGAAGTACTTTTTGAGGAATTCGCGCTGCATTCCTTTCCAAGTAGTAATATAAATCGTCTCAAGAGCTTTTAGCCAGTGCTTGGCTTTATCCTTGAGAGAGAACAGAAACAAAGTTAACCTCATAAGATCATCTCCAAAGTTATTGATTCACACTGTCGAGCAAATCTCGAGAAATTCATCGAGATGACAATATGGGTCATCATTGCTAAGGCCATAAAACGAAGGTAGCATTTGAATCACACTGGCCTTAATCTCAAAATGGCTCGCTCCTACATGAGGTCTCGTGATGCAGGAGGCGGGAGTATACATATTTGGCATGAAGTACTCCCTCAAAGGACAGATCAAATGATGATCATCAGCCATTGCGTACACCTTGGAGTAGATCGGTGTAGCACACGTCCTAACTTTGGGTTTTCTACCTAACTAACGCACTAAGCGGCCAAACCACGCAAACCACAAAGCGAGTAAACTAAAAACAACAGAAACTAAACAAACACCACGCAGTTACACATAACAGAGATTATGCAAAGAAAGTATGAAATTTATGTGTACGGTACCAATCGTACACAATCACCTCTAAGGGGATCCTAGTAGGTGGGTTATGCAGAAAAGTAAGCTTGTCTCTACGATATGCACATACGTGGTTCTACTCCTAAATGCAAACAATCACTAAGCAATAAAGTGAATATTAATATTACGCCGTTCCCCGACATTGGCGCCAAAAATTTGATGTCTTTTTTTTTTATCGTTGTAATTTCAAAAAGATTTTTATATGAAGAACATGTGAAAACCAGACATCAAATAATAAAAACCGGTTCTCACTAGTGGATGAGACCGGGTCGAACTCAGGGAACGAGAATATTTCGTATTCAAGCACACAAATCTAAACTATTCTTTATTGCCAAAATGTAAAATGTAAAATGTAAAATGTGCTAGAAAAATAAGAACAACTAACTATTACAACAAATGAATACCCTTCGCAGAGGGCGTAAAATGCGATATTTACAAACCCAGAATTAAATTCCTAATTCTAAACTGAAAAGTAAAAAGTCTTCTATTCTTGTGCTTCTGTGTCAATCAATCACTTCCGCTCCACTCCTGTGCTATCCTGCACAAATTAAGCGAACACGAGCAGTACAAGAGATAGAAATAACAACTATACCAAACATATTATACTAATCAAGTGCTAACAACATGAAAGATAATAAGAAACACATCTAATGACAATTAAAACTATATTGAACAAATGACAATTAACTAAATTTCAATTCACTAACACTTAACTACATGAAATCTGACCATTTCAATTAACTAACAGTGAAGACAATTAACACCTAACTCTTCATTAACAAAACATGAAAGTGAACTAGTGAAAAACACATGATTAAGGAATTGAAAACAGTAAAATCAAGGAATGATGAATAAAGAACAAGAATTAATATGAAACATGAATACTTGTAAACTGAAAATAGGAAATCACGTAAAAATAAGGCTTGAAAAAAAAACTATTTGATCTAAGCTACTAAATGTAAAGTAATAACTGAATGGAAAAAAAAGCTCATTAAGAAAACTGAATGTAAACAGGAAAAGGAATTGTAAAATAGATATTCGGTAAAAAAAACAGAAACTAAAACAGAATTTGAATGAAAGAAAAGAAAACAGGAAAATAAAAAAAATTAAAAACAGGAAATTAGAAACAGAAAAAAAAAACAGGAACAATTAGAAACAGAAAAAAAAACGAAAAACTATAAACTGATGAATGTAAAAACTAGAACTGAAAGTTGCTGAATGAAGAACACCGTAAAACAAAAATTCATATAATAAAGAAATAGGAAATTGAAAAATACAAAATAAAAGATTACCTAATGTAAACAATAAAACAAACAGAAAATTATAGAGGAAGAACGCCGAAAATTCAGAAAAAACAAACAAACAGGAAATTCAGAAAGTAAAACAAACAGAAAAATACAAGAAATTCAGAAAAAAGAACAGGTGATAAATAGAAAATAGAAAATAGAAAAAAAGAACTGAATGAAGAAACAGAAAAACGAATTTCAGTAAATGAACACACAGAAATCTAACACATGATCAACAGAAATTTAATGAATGCAGGATATTAAAGCATAAAAAAAATAGAAAATTAATGCGTTGAATGAAATAGAATGTAAAAACAACAAATGAATGAAATTTTTTTAATAATGCAAGACACGAAATGTGATGCTTAACAGGAAACTCAAGGAATGAAATAAACAGAAAATCCGATAGTGAATCAAACAAAAAAATTACGATCAGAACACACAGTAGATCAAATTAACGAATGAAACATAACACGACATAACTATGAAATGAAAAAACAAACAGAACAATCGATGACATGAAATCATTTTTTTTGTTTTTTACACAGGAATAATTGCAGAAAGAAGAAGATGAAAATGAAGAATCTGAAAAAGAAGAAGAAGAAGAAGTTACCGTGAAATCAGAGATGGATTGGAAGAGAGATGGCCTTCCACCGCGTACGTCGTCGCCGGACTGAAGAGGCACCACCAGCGTGAAGAAACAGAGAAATAGGGAGAAGGGGAAGAAAGAGGTAAGGAATAGCCGATGGTGGAGAAGGGGAAGAAGAGAGGGAAGAAAGGGAAAAGAGGGGAAAAGAAATGGGTTAGGCGCACAGGGGAATTTTTCCTTTCGTGGGTTTTTAAAACAGCAAATCGGCTGGAACCGGTTTGTTGCATTTTTTCAAAAAATCTAAAAACTGCTTTAAAGAAATTTTATTTGCTAAAAACCTCAAAACTAAACTAGTTTACTCTAATCTAATTCTACTTATGATTATTTTATGTTTTTATTTTATTTTTATTAAAAACTAAAACTACTACGTAAATAACAAACATTAAAATATGTACTAAATTGCCAAATAAAGCTAATTTTTCAAGCATTTTCTATTTGTAAATCATTTTATCTCATTTACTGAAAACTAGCATAAAATTGGGTTTTTAAAACATTTTTTCATGAAATCATGCATATTTTAATGTTAATTACCTTTAAAATATATGCATGATCAATACGCATCTCAGCTACACTCATTTTTTGAATATGATGTCTCTTGGCAGCCCAACATTCTGTACCATATAGTAAAACGGGCCTAATTGTCATCCTATAAAACTTTCCCTTCAACCACAATGGCATTCTACGATCGCACAACACTCTAGTTGCACTTTTCCATTTCATCCACCCAACCTTTATCCTATGATTTACATCTCCATCAATTTTTCTATACTTTTGAATGATAGATCCCAAATATTTGAAACAGTCATCCACCGATATTTCTTGCTCACCAAGCTTCACTACACTCCCATCACTACTTTGTTGCTTACTAAACTGATATTCCATATATTCTGTTTTACTCTTACTCAACTTAAAACCTCTTGCTTCAAATGTATGTCTCCATAATTCTAACTTAGCATTAACCCCAACTCTAGACTCATCAATCAAAATAATATCATCTAGAAACAACATACACTATGGTACATTTTCTTGAATTGATCTCGTAAGCTTATCCATCACTATAGCAAATAGGAAAGGGCTTAATGCAGATCCTTGATGTAACCCAACCGTTATAGGAAAATTGGTTATCACCCCTCCATAAGTGCGGACATTGGTTACAATTCCTTCGTACATATCTTTAATTATACTAATGTACTTGAGAGAAACACCTTTCTTCATCATTGTTCACCAGAGAACATCCCTAGGTACTCTATCGTATGCCTTCTCCAAATCAATAAAAACCATATGCAAATATTTGTTCCTCTCTCTATATCTCTCAATAAGTTGTCTAAGAAGATATATAGCTTTCATAATTGATCTTTTAGGCATAAAACCAAATTGATTATCCGATATCATGATAACTTTCCTCAACCTATACTCAATCATCCTCTCCCAAAGTTTCATAGTATGACTCATGAGTTTTATACCATGATAGTTTGGGCAATCTTGTATATCACCCTTATTCTTAAATAGAGGCACCAAAGTACTCTTTCTCCACTCATTAGGTATCTTATTTGTCTGCCAAATCTTGTTAAAAAGATTTGTCAACAATTCTAAACCTTTTTCACCCAAGCATTTCCAAGCCTCGATAGGTATACCATCTTGACCAACTGCCCTTCTTGATTTCATTTTCTTCAAAGCCTCTGCAATTTTTTTCTTTTGAATCTTGTGCATGAAGTCACGATTCATCTCATGAAAAGGAATAGAGAAGTCTCCAAGATCCTGAGCATGACTTTCATTAAATAGCTTATCAAAATAGTCTTTCCATCTCTCCTTAATCTCCTCATCTTTGACTCAAACCTTTTGTGTTTCATCTTTAATACATCTAACCATACCTAGATCCTGCGATTTTCTATCTCTCATCTTTGCAAGCTTATAAATATCCTTCTCGCCCTCTTTGGTATCCAACTTGTCATAAACCTCCTTATATACCTTATCCCTCGTGTTTTGAACTACTTTTTTAGCTTCCTTCTTTGCTATCATATACTTCTCCAAATTCTCATTATCACGACTCTTACTTAGATTTCTATAACATTCTCTTTTAACCTTAATAGCTAATTTGACATCCTTGTTCCACCATGATGTATCCTTAACTAGCAGTGCACCGCCTTTAGACTCACCCAATACCTCCTTAGCCACCTTTCTTATGTCACCCGCTATCTTGTTTCACATTGATTTTGAATCCTCCTCGAGACACCAATCAACTTCCTTAACTACGTGCTCTACAAACATTCCTTGTTTAGCTTCTTTCAGTGCCCACCACTTAATTCTAGGATCTATCCTATGTCTATTCCTTTTGCGGCATTTTCTAATTCTAAGATCTAAAATTAAGACTCTATGTTGTGTAGTTACACTTTCTCCCGGTATAACCTTACAATCGATGCAACAACCCCTATCTTTCTTTCTAAGTAGGAAAAAATCTATCTGACTCGTATTAACTCCGCTTTTAAATGTTACTAGGTGAGACTCCCTCTTCCTAAGCCAAGTGTTTGCTAAAATCATATCATAGGACAAACCAAAATCTAAAATCATTTCTCCACTTTCGTTTCTTTCTCCTATACCATAGTCTCCATGAATACTCTCAAATCCATCCCCACTAATGTCTACATGTCCATTAAGGTCACCGCCGATGAAAATCTTTTCTCCATAAGATATCCCTTGTACTACTCCATCTAAATCTTCCTAAAATTGACGCTTAATGAAATCATCTAAACCTACTTAAGGTGCATAAACACTAATAATATTAATAATATCCGTACCTAATACTAATTTAATAAGTAAAATCCTATCACCCTTCCTACGGACCTCAACTACATTATCTATAAACTCACGACTAATAACAATCCTTACTCCATTCCTATTCCTATTTATTCCTGTATACCAAATCTAACTTCAATTCACCCCATTACAAAATTATAGACAGAAAAGGTCTCTTCACATAGTGTATCATACCATTTATATAGCTCAACCGGATTAGATCACATAAACCGGGCTTAAACCTGAGAAAGTCTATAATATGTGATTTAGCGTATGTAGGCCCACACGATTATTTTCTAACATTTCTTTTATAAATGTGATAATTTTGTTAGATATTCTTTAGGAAATTTCTTTTTCTATTTCTTTTTTTCCTTAATTAGGGCTTCAATTTATTTTCATTTTATAGGCATATGAAGGTGGATCTTGTAGTGCTTGTTCAGGAAATTTGTGATCACGGTATTCTTTTCTTGTTTGGGTTCATTTTGGTCTGCTACAATTTTCATGTGTATGGTTACTAGATTTCAAAAGGAATTGATCCTCCTTCATTTTTTCTTTTTTTTATTCATGAGTTTCCTTGGGTTGTATGACTAAACACTTCATGGTATTTCTTGAAGGCATTGACTATTTATATTGATTTTCTATTCTATGGGTAGCCCTACTCGGAATTTTGTGGATTTTCTAATGTTTCTCATTTTCTGAAATTCATGAGGTATTCCATATGGGTGATACAGTTTTCCCTTTTGATTCATCCATGCAGGGAGCCCTGTGTGACAATGGGCATCTGTAGCTTTTGGTGCTGGTGTGGGTATTGGAAAAACATATACAGAGTGCTCTCACAAATTTGATGGTGCTCAGTTTCCTGTTCCATTGAAAAGCTTTGCTGGAACTACTTCCTAATCTTCTCAAGTGAGTCTTCTGGTATTTCATGCTGTCTGCAAACTAATTCATCTTATAGGCTTTTTAGAACATTAAATACGGTTAATACTAGAAATACAGTGGGGTACATCTTCCATCTTCTCGTGCTTAATTCTTGTGTGTTAATGTTTATATTGGTACTTCTATTTTCATTTAGTTTCTTCAAGCAATGTATGCAATGCAGCGAGACATTATCTATTACCTGTTACACTTAGTAACACTAAGTTTATTAGTACCATTGATCTCACATAAAGTATATGTAATTGAACATTGATGACATGGGGCATCACTTGGTCTAGTCATTTTGATCATGAAATAGTGAACCTGTGTTCAATGACATTTTTGGTCTTATCTATGAACTTTAATGATTTAAACTTTTGGAAACTATATCTGCGCACGTGAAATCCACATTTGCTGGCGGTGTAAAGTTGCGCCACGAAGTGCATTAACCGCGATGCCTTTTCTGGCGCATTCTTGTGCCAGAATAGGTTTTTACTGATGCTATTTATGCGCCAGAAAAAAATGGTTTTTCTTGTAGTGTCCATATGGTGAAATTGAAGAAAAAAACCCATGAAAAAATATATATAGTAGAGTGTAGTTGTCTATGCCGATCTGTGCCTACGGGGCTTTTGAAGGGGGTTTTCATGTTTTTCTTGAATCTGACCGTATAAATATGTTGTACGTGTTTGATTTTATAGGAATGGACTGTTACATCATTTGATTCAGGCGTGCAGGCAAGTTTTTGTAAGGTTAAAAAATCACCGGTATAAATTTTTTATAAATATCATAAATATTCAAGGTTTTAAAAAACATACTTTTTTTTATAAAAAAAAAAAAAACACTATCCAAGTATCATTTTCTAGTGAATCAACCATACCAAAACGCATCTGCGTGATCAGATTCGGGATATATATTCGCATCCTATGTCTTGTCATTTACATAACAGCAATATCCCACTTCGATGCCTGGACATCGTCTCATCCCCTCGTCTTTTTCTAATTGTTAGGCTTCCTCCCGTGTCTGTGTTCTGTCATAGCTTGGTCCTAGTGCAACTATTTGCGCATGCAGCCACTCACTGCTCATGTAACGTTTCAAGGAACAATTATTAATGAATAGACAGGCCGAAAAAAGGCTGGTTGATTCCCACAAGCTCAATCTCAAAGGGCGATTCTATTTTCACATGCTCTCCATGAATAGGAATTACAAGCGGTAAACGAACCAAGCAGCTCGTGGTTCGGTTCGGTTCTATTCGTTCATGTTACACAAGCCAGCTCGTCTTCAGCTGGGTCAGCTTCAAGATGCCGAACTTGAGTTTGGCTTGACTAGATACCAGCCCGAGCTCGAACCTGGCCCCATGGCAAAGAAGCCGAGCCTGAACACTTTGTGTTTGGTTCATTCGGCTAGTTTACCAACCCTAGTACTTTTATAGTTTATCAGACACGCCCATGAGCCAACCTTGTTGTTACAGTACATGGTTTCTGGCAAGACATCCGAGTCCTTGGTTAAACAAGCTTTGGGAAACCAAAAGGAGCAGTTCCATTCTCTTATTCCATTATACGCTTTGTTATTTCAAAACTTAAAAAGTGTAAACTACTACCACTCTTTTACAGCATAGATTCTTCATAAAACATCAAGCATTCACAAGACCACAGATATTTATCCTCTGATCTGTTTTTTAGCTTATTTTTAAAGCTTAAATGACCGACACCCTTTTATCTATCCAAGGCTTCTTTGCTTGCATTGTTGTTACACCTTTTCTTTTTAGCCACAAGGCGGGTTGGTGTAGCAAGGTGGGGCCTTGGTTGCTAGATGGGCAGTCAAGATTTTATTTTCATGAGTGTCGCCCCTCTGCGCAAGCCAAAGAGTAGCATAGGTCACGGGGTTTTATGTCGCTGGCACGACAACCATAGGTATGTCAGGTTGAGCCAGCATGATCAGGTCTTCATGCCTGGTGCATGTTATAAATTAAAAAAAAAAGTAACATTTTTTTTTTTTTGCAATTTAATAGTTTGAAGGTCTTAATCATGGGATGTGTCCATGTATGAATTAAGTTTTGTGGATGGGCCATCTCACCGAGCAGAACTTGAACTATCTTTGAGAAATGACTCGAGCAGCACTCTTGTGATAGCCTTTTGTTTTTTTTTCAAAAGTTAAAAAAGGAAGGAGGGCCCCCTCTTTCTCTTTCTCTTTCTCTTTCTCATTTATGGATTCACCTAACGTGGGATGTGGGGTCTTCCTTTTATGAAAGTGAGAGAAAGTGTGCCCCCACATTCCCACTAAAAACAAAAGTTAGTTTCAGATAGAACGATGGGCCTTGCTAACTTAACAATCCACAATGACAGATGGCATGACCTACAGCCCTCATGATTTAAGCCATTGGATGCTGTGGACCCCACGATCAAGCCTTCTTACCCTTTCCAACATTATTTTATTGTGAACTCTTATAGGTGACAGGTCCCACATTGGCTGGAACTTAAATTATGGGGAGATGGTGTGTTGTGGGGATTCTATTATTGTCAATTATAAGTTTTACAGGGAATGGTTAAATGTTTTTTTTTTCATTACCCTTTTTATTATCTTGGCAGAAAAGATGCCTTTTGGGGTCCCTCTCAACTAACAGATTGTCTATATGTTTCCACGCTACACGTGTCAAGATAAAAGGTTGGTATTGATGATCTTGATATTTGCCTTGCAGTTATTCAAACTCATACCCTGATTACTATTCTCCTTTAACCATAGTCCAGTTTTACCCTCACTAAATATACTTCTCTTTGCGCCCTTTCATGTTTAGTAATCTCTCTCTCCCTCTCTATATAGATAAGGGTAAATTGACTTTTTCTTAGAAGAAATAACGAATTGAAGTGAAAATAGGAAAGACCCACATAAGAATTGATGAGAGGCATTCTTTTGGTTAACCATAAAATAAATGAGCTATGCATTTGAATTATCAAATTTTTTGGGGGTATGAATCTGAATTATTAATTTTTTGGGCATTCCTTTTAAATATCCCAATGCCTTATCTCGTAGCGCCATTGGCAATTCAATTTCAAGCTTTTATCAATTAAACTAACACCGATGTCTTTTCCCTTAAATCTTACATTTTAAATGGTGACAAACCGCCCCAAGGGAGTTGGTGTAGTGGGGTGGAACCTTGGCTGCTATGGGTGTTGCCCCTCTGTGCAAGCCAATGCATAGTATAGGCCCCGGGGGCAGGGTTCCTAGCCTCAGAGTTTTAAGTTGCAGGCACGACGACCGACCGTAGGTATGGCAAGCTAAGCCAGTGTGATCAGGTCTTCATGCCGAGTGTGTTTTTTTTGGGTTATAAATCATGGCGACAAACCATAGACACCATAATCAACAATCTTAGTTGCAATAGGGATTCTATCTGTTTCTTTGCCCATCACTTTAGGAGACCGTATGCTACGTTTTTTTTATTTAGTTACATGGAGAAACCCACAGCCTGGTAACAGGTAGATCATAAGATTGACCCCTCAGGGGAAGAAAACTTCGTGGCTAGGACCCTACACTTGCGAGAGAGAGAGAGAGAGAGAGAGTCTTGAATTACAAGTAGTATTTCATTTGGACAATTTGGCTTCACTCATCTCCTATGTCATCTCTATCGATATACTTCATCTAAGATTTCATTGATGCACGTTGTTGTTTTGATCGCATCTGACGAACAGATGGATTCATCATGACCAATTTGATATGAATAGACCCTTGGATTTCATTTTCTTTTTAAATACGATTAAAAAAAAGTTGACATTTCTACGACAACTAATTTTTGAATTGACAGAAAATCCTGCACATAGGTCGGATTCTGGTGATTAAAATGCTGATATTGACTAAATGAACTATGTAAATCCGATGCAGTGAACAAGAGGATCCCTCCTTAACCCCGCAAGATTTGATACCAAACAAAGATCGATAGGACCCACACACAGTAGCATCCCCTCGACTACACTTTAAGCCCATATAGAATTTCAGTTCGGATCCTGAATCATTCTGGCAATTCAGATTTGAAATCCGACTTTAGACCACTTCTTGTGGATCCAGATTATTATGGATCCACACTGCATCAATATCACAACTATGGGATCAGATTTGATAATTTTTTTTTTTTACAAATAACATGATCCCAAGATGGGGTATGACGATAAGGATGAGTGGAATCGAATTGCCACTTGGAGGCCTTTTTATTTTCATTAACAAGAGATATCCTTGGCCTTAGGTTTGCTGTTTTGCAGATTTCTTCTGTACACAGGTCATGCATTATTCATGAGTAAAAAGATATCACCAACACATCCGTGAGTATCCTAACTAGCAATGTTGTTCAATATCTAACAAAGAGGAATAGGAGAATACTGTACCCCAAAAGACTGATAAATCATGCTTGCCTAACATTGCAACATACCCAAAATGTCTTCTTGCCATAATTCAAACTCATTGATTGCATGTGCTTCTTGTGCACATAGCAGTACAAAGGAGCCACTATGGCACCAACCTGCATGCTGCTTCAAAAGTCGAACCCCCCTCCCACTTGTAGCAATAATTTCCACTTGTAAAAATTAGTAACTGCACATGAAATCATGTCGGCAGAGAAAAAGGACTCTTGTGGAAAACCAAAAGAAAAAAAAAAGTTCAATGTAAAAGTGATGCCACTTTGATAAAAACCAAGAGAATTCCATATTAACTCGATGTATCTTAGCCTAAGAGTAAAGTGAAGCAAGAGGCCATACTACTATAAATAAATTACTTGTGATGGAACTGTAGAAAAAACAAGAATTATGAGAAGATCACGGTTAGATTGACAACTGCTTTCGTTTGTTGATATAATTAGAAAGGCAAAAAAACTAAAAGTTCATTAGACTACTCATATGTTGGTTGCCTGCGAAATCAGAAAATTCAGAACAAACATTGCCTTACTGCCATCTAGGGCTAGTAAACAATCCGAACAAACCGAATAGGGCATGTTTGGGCTTGGCTTATTTACCAGTGGACCGAGCACATGACTCGGCTCGTGTTTGTGTTTAGCCAAGCTGAGCTCAAGCTTGGCTCGTCCCTGAATGATGCTAGCAGAACATGAGCTAGCTCATGTAGAAATGATCCATGTTATTTATTAATACATGGAATTAATATTTTCTATATATCACACTTTAGGATATATATATATATATATATGTTAAACTTAATAGTTCATATTTTACATGTATACGCATTCATCCTTCTCTTTATATATTACACTTAAAATATATATCACACATGAAAAATAAATTTTTATCTATACGAGCTCACCTGAACTGGGCTGAGCCGAACATCCTGTGTTTGGGCTCAACTCATTTCAGCTAAATGAGCTGCTCGTGGCTTGGCTCGCCAGCTGTATGAGCCAATCAGAAAACAATCTCGTGATGAGCCGAGCCGAGCTGAATAGCGAGTTGTTGGGTTCATTTACCAGCCCTAACAGACATCTTCACAAAGAAGGGATTGATTTGGAACCATAGGAAAGAGAAGGGTGAATTACGAGCCAAATTGTCTCCAACTCAAGACTTTTTATTGTGCCACAAAATAGTTATGTCACATGGCTATGGATACTCATATGGTTATAACATACATTGGAGACATGAATATTGATTTTAATGTAAACGATCGAAGGTACAAATTTTTTTATATTTTATCTAAATATATGGATATACTGATTAATAAAAAAACTATTAAAAATATAAAATAGACTGAACATGAGTCACAGACTCACAGCATGTTGCATAGCATGTTCATATGTCGTGTCGTGTCCCCTGAACAAGGGACCCAAAATAGTGCTTCTCTGACATAGGAAGTAGGTACGACTTTGATATCAATGTCCAACAAAACTCCTGCACAAGTAACTTTTTTCACTAGACATGTTATGCCTTGAGGGTAATAAGGATAAGTTACATAATTGTTATTCTATAGAATTAGGACTTAATTTTATACAAATGGGTTACCTATCTTCAGGTTTTTGTTAACCAAAATATGTGAACTGGTACGCACCAAAATTTTTATAAATTTTTTTTTTTATAATTTTTTTTTAAATTTAACCATACGGATGTGATCTAAATGCTTAGTTTTTATAAAAACTGACTCTTAGATCATCCAATTATGATGCATAAGGA